>NC_136986.1:15653372-15675872 GCF_032717465.1 Coenobita brevimanus
TTTTTTTAATCGAGGACGCCAAGTAATTTGGTGTATGGATTTTTTTAGTCATGTGTTTTTCCTTTCTCTGTTTTGTTATTAAAAAAAAAAAAAAAGTATCACTAAGTACCACCAACTCACTACTTCATCTTCAGTGCTGCGTTGAGCCCGTCCATATCATCTCCCTCGACCATCATCCTCCCAAGTTCTCTCTCAAGGCACTTGATTTACAGAGTTTAAAAAGAACTTCGTGTATGAACCATTAGAAGATCTTACTGTCACCCTGTAACATATACAAATAAAAATTGTTTTAATTAGTATTACTACTGACCCCTAGAATAACGCAACACCAAAAACTTAACTTCAAGATAACATTTAGTATTTTTTTTTAACTTTAAAAATTTACCTAAAATTGCTATATATGCATCTTGAATGCTAACTTGTGACAATTAATTAAAACCAAGATATGATGCTAGTCACGAAGAAGTTTATCGAAAGAAGGCAAAGGTGTAGTATTGTCTTTTCCTGCCACTGAGTTTCAAATAACCTACACATGAAAAAAAAAAAAAATGGGGCAAGTTAGAATTGAAAGACCTATTGAGCTACAGTGTTTTTAGTTTGGTCTTTCTCTCTACCGTTTATTACAAAACGTTCCTTGCATTTATCCTATTGTAGTGTAGGAATAATAATAATAAAGTTAAGCACAACTGTCTGAATATAAGATAAGCAATGAAATGAATAATTTCCAAAGTCCTACAGGATGTTCGGATCCCTAGTCCACGTATTAAGGCAGACAAGTGGAGGAAGCTTATAAGCGAAAGACTGTGCGTCTCTGGAGGGACAATGCATGTGGAAGAGAATACAGGTTACGAGAGCGGTGAGCATAAAAGTAAGAGAAAAAAAAAGTAAAAGCCGGAGATAAATATTGAGGGATGGAATATTTCAAGTATGGATTTATGTGGATGGTGTAATACGCGGTACTTGAGAACACCATGTTACTGATTCTCTCAGTGTTGCCCGCTTTTTGAACAATCCAGGTCTGAAAGTAACGTATCAGAAGGATTTGAATAAAACACCAGCTGCTGGGTGATAATTAACTCACTGTGTGATGTGTTAGTGAATGAGGGGAAAAATAAAACTGACGGATTAAGAACTTTTGATGCAGTGATAGGGCATAACCAAAAGGGCCCAGCATTAACTTGCATTTCAATTTCACCAAAGCACCTTTTGCATCGAAACGTTGTTCTTCGATATCTCACTCTTGTCAACTACTTTGACCCAGTTCCTCAACTGTCTCTGGTCTGGGTGGCAGCCTTGGGAGGGAATTGAGGGAAGCGATGAGGCTGGCGCGATATGCTGTGCCCACCACAACACCGAAGAATCAACCAAGTGCCAACCCAGGATGTGGTTGGACTGGCTGGTTGAGAGGCGTCCATACAGTCCCTGGCCCAACAGGGTGCCCACAGTCTCCAGCACTACTGTTCCAGTACTCAGCACTCCATGACGCGTTTGCATAAACCTCGTAATCTGTAAAACATACATATACAGATGATATACATATACAATGATATGAGTGCGTGGCTGTTTATTGTCATAGGGGCGACAGCAGTGATGTTTCCGGACAGTGGAATGGTTTTAATAATAAGAGCCATGAAAGGGAAATGCACCTCCCCTCGTATCTGCTACCGTTAGGGAGAGACACAGAAATCCTGATGAGGGTCACGCTGCAACATTTATGTTATTTATTTATTATTTTTTGCGGAGCTGCTTCATATGTCCAGTTTCGTAAAATAATTTTGATCTTTTTCTATTTTTTCGTAATGTAAGTTTTCGGCTACTTATAGCACGCGCTCAAAAATAGTGAAAATGTCATGGAATAGTTAGCTATTGGTTATAGTGAAGGTACGATGTATTGTTCTTTTTTTTTTTTTTTGAGTTCATTTGATTAGGAATGGTTAAGGTCTTTTCTTCGTCGAAAAAGGCGGACCAAATTATAACTGTTTGGAAGCAGAGTTAATTAACCAATTCCATGCTGTGGTTTCAAAGGAATCAACAGTGTGAAGTAGCCTACCACTCTCTACATGACAGTGGTGGCTGTAGTAGAGGCTTCGGGGTGGAAGTAACAATCCAAACCCATTCTTTACTCATCTATACACCACTAAATATATATTACAGCAAAGAGTGTTTAAGGATATGTTGTATAAAAACAGCGATATATATTCTTTAATTTCTTATGGCATGAATTTAACATCATCCAAGAAGAGTCGTTGTAACTTATATCTGTAAAATGTAACTAATATTTTTTCCATTATATTTTCTTTATTTACGTTCACTCTGGATTTTCACCTGTGAGTCTCATGTTAAACACTCACTTCAACCTATCGTCTGGAGTTTACTGGAAAAGATAATAGAATTAACTCTGTTCATGGTACCAGAATAAGCAATTGTCTCTACTGACACATTCACCTAAATAAAAAAATCATATGCTGTTGACTCATGTTATATAAAAAGAAAAGAACAAGAAAACCCTACCATGTGAGGGGTTAAGTGCATTGTTGTCCTCGGTGAGTATAAAACAATAAAAAACAATGGCAATAGAACCTTATATTTGGCACCAGGTGGGACTTCACTACCAAATGAACAACCATAGTGTGCTTCACTAAAGCACAATTTGTGTAAAAATCCTGAAGGAGCTAAACAGAAGTACCTGCCTTGTGAAAATATATTTACGTATGTGACTAACACTGGAAGACGGCCCCGGGCTGCTGATTGAGAATGTCCCACGTCTGTATTAATTATGATGATAAACAACAACAACAACAATAATAATAATAATAATAATAATAAGGAACCGTTTTCTGCTGCCTGTTGTTACTAATATTGGATGCGCCCATGCCTTACCTCTTGCATGTTTACCTTGAGTGTGAAGCAGACAGTCAATGTACAAGCCAAGACAGAGATCCACACTTGGCCACTCAGTGGGTAGTAGAAGCTCAGCCAACTGGGTGTCGTGACCGGCGTTGCCATGACGAATTTACCAGCAGTTTGTTCATAAGCAAATGTGAAATCCCATCTGGAAACATTGTTAAGAAATAAAGAGGCTATGTTTGTAGATGTTACAGCCATTTGTTACATCCAACCATAGGAAAGAATTTGTTTTTCGAACAATAATAATAATAATAATAATAATAATAATAATAATAAATTAATAATAATAATTATTACAATAATAATATTATCAATAATAACGATAATAATAATAATTAAAAATGAAAATAAAGCATTCAGAATCTGGCTGCTACTCCGAACGCAAGAATATGTTGTTGGCCAAGTCCAAGACTTTGGCCATATCTTGATATGCTGAAGGTTTCGTGTTGTTAGCTCAAGCCATTTATGAGGTATAATTATGCCACAGGCGAGCTATAAATAATACTTGATTTTTGGCAGCCATGTTTCTGACCTAAACCAAGACCCCCTGAGTGCCACATTTTTCGAACTCGGCCATAATTTTGGCCATATCTTGATAGCTCAAGCCCGTTCATGAGATATAATGGTGCTAAAGGCGGCCGATAAAAAAGTAGTTAGCTTGACCTTTGGCAGCCATTTCGGTGACCTTGACCTTTACCCAGAGTGCCCATTGTCGAACTCGGCCAAGATTTTGGCCACATATTGAGACCCCTGGAATGTTTCATGTTGACAGCTCAAGCCATTTCATGAGGTATAATGGGAACACACACACACACACACACACACACACACACACACACACACACACACAAGACACACACACACACACACATACTGAGGCAGGAAAAATCATTATTGCTCCGCCTCGTAAGTGTGGAGAGCGATAACTGGAGGCCCTCCCAATGGGAGGAATCACACCAACTGCCGAGCCGAAACCATATCTAGAAGTGGCTTGGAATATGACCTTGACCTTGACCTACTTTCACCAATTTCTAACTGGTAGATTTTTCACCCCTACTACACACCTGTAAGAATCTTGGTGATGACATCTTCAACTGTTGCAAAGTTCTTATGGTAACAAACACACAAAGCCTCCTACTTTCAGTAATTTCAAACTCCGTAAGAGATTTTCATCCCTTCTACACACCCGTAAAATGTTGTGATGATATCTCTCAAGCAGGTTGCGAATTTATCATGAAAACAGACACACAGTCCAGCTTGACCTAGTTTCACCAATTTCGAATTCGTGATCGATTTTTTACATCTACTACAGACTCTGTAAAATTTTGTTATGATATCTTTGAGCGGTTGCGAAGTTATCGTGCCAACAGAAACACTGACAGACTGACAGAGAGATGGACAGATTGAAAACAATACCAGCTTTGCTATTGCAGCTAATAATAATAATAATAATAATAATGATATTTTTATTATTATTATTACTACAGCTGAAACTGAAGTCCCATCTGGAAACTACCGGAATATTACAGATTGTTTCCATTTCCAGCTTCATCATCTTCCCACAGCCCCACGCATACCCTCCAGATCATTTCCTTTACCATCGAACATTGTCAGACTACAAGAAGCTACGGTATATTATTTACAACTCCATCATCATCTTCCCATTCATCTATCCTTCCCAGTTCTACTTATTATGTTGGGAAGACGAAAATAACCAAGAATTAAGCGCAAGTAATATATTTTTACCGTAGATGAATGTATAGTCCTTCTTGGACGCACTGTCAGACCTATAACATGTTGGTACTAACATTTTTTTCGTCGTCTGAAATGAGATTCTTTTTAAAA
This sequence comes from Coenobita brevimanus, assembly GCF_032717465.1. Lineage (NCBI taxonomy): Eukaryota > Metazoa > Arthropoda > Malacostraca > Decapoda > Coenobitidae > Coenobita > Coenobita brevimanus. Next base: position 15,658,125 of record NC_136986.1, read on the forward strand.
GATGAGATAACCGAGCCAGTTTCTAACCCCTTCATTATCAGATGGATTTTCTTAGGTTTACTAATGTTGCATAGTAACATAATTGAACCAAAAGGATTGTCATTATTGTGAACAAGCAAATGAAGGTAATATGTCCAGAATTCAGTTCCACACTTGTAGGCAGTCAAGTGGAAGAATGCTCTTGACTTCTGTGCACTGACAGATTCATTTTCTAGTTACTCCACTTTAGCAAGTATTACGGAACAGGGAAAGATAATGTACACTTTAAGTGAGAATACTAAAAATCACTACTGTCCCGTAAAGTTCCAGGTTCAAAACAAAAGAGTTAGGTAAAATTACAAGTTAAAGTTTAATGCTCAAACTAACAACAAAACATTCAGAACTCATAAGGATAATGTAATGGCAAAAAACAGGTTAAATATATGGTTAACTGCAATAGCCTCTATTAACACGAAATTAGCAAGAGTAAATTTACCTAAGTCAGCCCTGATAAAATGAAAATACACTGGGTAATGCTCAGTTAATGCAAGATAAATTATTACAGATACAAAATAGTATTAAAACTGGCTGACAAAATGAATCCTACATAAATTACAAAAAAAACTCACTAGGCCTACAAATCAACACCTTATGCTACACAGTACAAGGAAAAAATGCAACAACAGTTATACTCAAATTACACAGCTGCTAGATGGTTGGAGACTTCCTGAGCACTCACAACAATAACTGTACAGGGGAGGACAGAGATGTGAAAGAAATGAGGAGTAGATCTAAGTGGCCATTAATGTAGAGACTGAGCTTATTATATAGGGGCCGGCAGAGCTTGATACAACTTGTAAGAAGGACGTGCAAATGAAGCCATGGGGACAAAGAGCTGAAAATCCTGCTCTGCACAACAGAAAGGACGACTTACTCTACTATAACGGTAGAAGGGGGGGAGTGAGGTAGAACACGCTCGTGATCAAACAGGCAGCACACTGTACGTTAGAATTACACAAAGGATGATGAAATCATAGGCTATGTAACACCTCCCCACAAAGAAAAAAGAAATTTACAAAGGAAATTTCTTATTACTCTAAAACAATCTGTATATGGCATTACAGAACATGCAAAAGTCTTTCCTAGTGTTACAAAACATGAGATCTCCCTAGCACGTTCAGTCATAGGTACCTGCCAGTATCCCTATAACAAATCAAACTTACTTATGTACCTAGCCTTTCCGATCTTGTCTATGCAATCTTCCACACGAGGGAGAGGGAAAGTGTCTGTTTTGGTTATCTGATTAACACGTCTGTAGTCAATGCAAAGGCGCTGTGACCCACCTGGCTTAGGGACTAGAGTGACAGGAGAACTCCACTCGCTCTGACAGGGCTCAATCATCTTGTAGTCCAACAGGTAGCCAAGCTCCTTCTGGATGAGAGGAACTTTCACTGGGTTCACACGGTAAGGAGGCAATTTAATTGGCTTTGCGTCTCCAACATCGACATCATGCATCAACACAGTAGTTCTTCCTGGAGTGGCATGGAACACTTGCGGGTACTCCTGCAGTAATGCCGAAAACTCCTGCCTTTCCTCGGGAGGTAGGTGAGAAAGCTTAGTCTGGAGATCATTCATGATATCAGGATTCTTCCCCAAACTGTCACTCAGGCTCATACTGCATGGGAGAGCTTCACTTGCAGACTCGGGTGGAACACCTACAGTGCAGACTGGATTTTTTTTAGTCCCGCCTGTGATATAACTTTAGCATGTTGATGTGACATAGTTGCTTGTTCTTTCTACGATCTGGTGTGGCGATGACATAGTTGACGTCACTGAGTTTCTTCTCCACGAAATAAGGACCACTAAACTTGGCTTGAAGAGGTTGCCCATGAACCGGTAGCAGAATCAAAACCTGATCTCCTGGCTGAAAGTGGCGTAACCTGGACTTCTTATCATACCAAGTCTTCATTTTCTCCTGAGCAGCTCCTAAATTCTCTCTCGCCAGCTGTAAAGCAGTGGACAGCCGTTCTTTGAACTTCATCACATACTCCAGGAGGTTGACGTCATCTTCCTCCGACAGCCAGCATTCCTTGAGTAGCTTAAGGGGTCCTCTTACTTCATGGCCAAACAGTAGTTCAAAAGGTGAGAAGCCCAGTGATTCATTTGGAGATTCTCTTGCGGCAAACACAACGAAAGGAAGACCTTTATCCCAGTCTTTTTGATGTTCCAAACAGTAATTCTTGAGCATCGATTTGAGTGTTTGATGATATCTCTCCAACGCTCCTTGGGTCTGGGGATGGTAAGCTGAAGACGTGATCTGGGTGATGCCCAACTCTTTCAGAGACTGCTTGAAAACATTCGACATGAAATTACTTCCCCGGTCTGACTGTACCTCCTTAGGCAGACCAAACTTTGTGAAGAACCCTAGCATTTCCTTAACCACGTTCTTTACTGAGATATTTCTAAGTGGAATGGCTTCAGGATAACGAGTAGCCATAACAATCAGGGTCAACACATAAGAAAATCCTGAAGAAGTCTTAGGAAGAGGGCCCACAATATCCACCAACACACGGGTGAAAGGCGCCCTCAAAAGGAGGAATGGGAACTAGAGGTGCAACCTTTTCGGTCTGATTACACTTCCCCACAACTTGACAGGTGTGACAAGACTTACAATACCAGGAAACATCCCTGAAGATACCTGGCCAGTAGAAGTGTTTCAAAATGCGTGCCACAGTCTTCCTCACTCCAAGGTGTCCTGCCAAACTGGAATCATGAGCCACTCTAATGATATCCTGCCTACAAACACGAGGGATGACAACTTGATGTACAACCTCCCATTCACAGTCGGCTGATGCTGTTGGGGGTCTCCACTTCCTCATAATACTCCTGACTTTATATAATAACAAGTAAAAGCACCGGCTGACTCTTCCTCACTGCAAGCAGAGTTAGCTAGACCTTTCAACTCAGGGTCAGCAACCTGCAACTCAACCAACTCTTGACGAGACAAATTATCAACACTACGGGGTACTGCCTCATCTGGTGAGTGGTCCAAATTAGCAAGAAAAGTGTCAGCTAGGATAACATCATCATCATCATTATCCACTAAATCACCAGTAACTTTAGACTTAGCCCTAGTGACAGCACATGCCAGGAACACATCAGGGACATCACAATCCTGGGCCGCAGCCACCGGCTCACTAGACAACTGAGGAGCTGGACACACTTGACTTCCACCAATATCATTTCCAAGTAAGAAACTTACACCTGACATTGGGAGTGTCTCAACCAACCCAACCATAACGGAACCATTACCAAAACCAGACTCTAAATTCACTCTGCACAGAGGGACAGAGAAGTAATTATTCCCTACACCTTGTAAGATTACATTTTCATCAGAGGAATTAACATTAGAGCCTAGAACACTGGTCAGCATAAGGGATTGGCAAGCACTTGTGTCACGATATATTTTAACTGATTTCCTGTCATTACTGCCCAGAGAACTGACAAAACCATCAGATAGGAAATTAGCACATGAACTCTTGAGAATGTCGCCCACGTTACTGCTCAAAAGAGGAGCTCCATCATGAGAATTTAAGTTACCCCTCAAAGCAGGTTCAGTTAACTCAGTTAAAGAATTCTGGGAACTCTCAAGAGTGGACACGAAACCAATTGACTGAATATTTAAAGACTCCTTTTTGTTCACATCACGCTGTCTCCTGAAACATCTCTCCGTAGTATGACCAAGCTTACTACAATAAGTACATTTACTTTTCTGAAATCTAGAGGTGAAGCTGATATTTATTTCCTGAGAAACATCATCTTTATTCTCTTTCCTGTTACCTGTACTCTGAGTAGAGGCAACGTACTTACTCTCAGCTTTCCCTTTTTCTCTAGAATATCTCTTGTGAGTGAGAACATATTCATCAGCTAAAACTGCAGCATCAGACAAATTATCTATTCTTCTCTCATCAAGATATAGGCTTACATCTTTATAAATATACCTTTTGAAGTCCTCCAGCAAAATCATCTGCTTAAATTTACGAAAATCAGAATCCACATTCTTAGAATTTAACCACTGCTCTAACAGATCTTCTTTGATTTTTGCATACTCAACATGGGATTGTTTATCTTGCTTGTAAGTTGTCCTAAATTTTACTCTATAGGCTTCAGGAACAAGCTCATAGGCCTTAAGAATCAAGCTCTTAACTACATCATAATTATCAGATTGATCCTGAGGCAAAGATGCATAAGTTACTTGAGCTTTACCGGTGAGAACAGTTTGAAGGAGTACTGGCCAATACTTTTTTGGCCAATTAAAACCTGTAGCTACCCTCTCAAACAACTGAAAATACTTTGTTAAATCAGATTCATTAAAAGGAGGGACAAGTTTAACATTTTTAGCCACATCAAAATCATCAGAGCTAGATGATCCAGTTCCACCTTGTTTCATGCGATACTCATGGTCTGCCTGAATCCTAGCAAGTTCAATTTGTGCCTGAGCCTGTACCTGTGCCTCTTGAATACGAGCATTTGCCTGAATTTCAGCCTCCTGAATACGAGCCTGAGACTCCGCCTCCTTAGCATTTGCTTCAAATTCAGCCTCCTGAATACGAGCCTGAGACTCCGCCTGCTTAGTCTGAGACTCCGCCTCCTTAGCCTGAGACTCAGCCTCCTTAGCACGTGCTTGAAATTCAGCCTCCTTAACACGAGCCTCCTGCAGGGCTAGCTGTAACTTTGCTAATTCAATCTGCGTTTGCTCATTTGGAGGAGTTACATTAAACAAGCTTTTATTAATCATGCCAACAATTTGATCTTTAGAATGATGAGAGTGAACTGCAATTCCCAATTGTTGAGCAACAAGCTTAAGTTCATTCTTTCTTCTGTTTTCTACATCACACACTGTTTGCACATTTGACAAAAAATCTTTGGCTTCATCAAGTGTAGTAATAGTAGACATCATGAATAGTAACAGTCACAAAATATCAAGCAATATCCTTATGATAATATCCTGAATATCCTGGCGAGGTCGCCAAATTTATATTACGGAACAGAGAAAGATAATGTACACTTTAAGTGAGAATACTAAAAATCACTACTGTCCCGTAAAGTTCCAGGTTCAAAACAAAAGAGGTAAAATTACAAGTTAAAGTTTAATGCTCAAACTAACAACAAAACATTCAGAACTCATAAGGATAATGTAATGGCAAAAAACAGGTTAAATATATGGTTAACTGCAATAGCCTCTATTAACACGAAATTAGCAAGAGTAAATTTACCTAAGTCAGCTCTGATAAAATGAAAATACACTGGGTAATGCTCAGTTAATGCAAGATAAATTATTACAGATACAAAATAGTATTAAAACTGGCTGACAAAATGAATCCTACATAAATTACAAAAAAAAACTCACTAGGCCTACAAATCAACACCTTATGCTACACAGTACAAGGAAAAAATGCAGCAACAGTTATACTCAAATTACACAGCTGCTAGATGGTTGGAGACTTCCTGAGCACTCACAACAATAACTGTACAGGGGAGGACAGAGATGTAAACGAAATGAGGAGTAGATCTAAGTGGCCATTAATGTAGAGACTGAGCTTATTATATAGGGGCCAGCAGAGCTTGATACAACTTGTAAGTAGGACGCGCAAATGAAGCCATGGGGACAAAGAGCTGAAAATCCGGCTTTGCACAACAGAAAGGACGACTTACTCTACTATAACGGTAGAAGGGGGGGAGTGAGGTAGAACACGCTCGTGATCAAACAGGCAGCACACTGTACGTTAGAATTACACAAAGGATGATGAAATCATAGGCTATGTAACACAAGTAAAACAAAATTCAAAAATTATTTTCCTCATCATTTACGTTATCTATAATTGATAAGGCATTAGGCAATTTCAGATTATATAGGCTATGTCTATCTTTTGACAATGTATAGCTTTTCTTTGCTGCATAAAAGTATCTGCAGTTAAATCGGATTATCAGTAAAAATAGTGAACACTGCAGTGCAAAGGTTAACCTTTGCTCACAATCTCACCTCTCTAGTTGTTGGGGAATAACACCATATATCACTGTTGCCATGAATGATTTCCGACTCTGCACCTGATCTGTTACCTGCAAGTAAATATAACATTAAAATAAAGAAATGAAAGCCCCAGTTGATATATATATTTTTTTCTCGTGTTATTTCTACCATAAGCTCTTTCAAGAAAATGTTTCGAACTAAAAGTTATGATGTAGCATTCCGTAAATCTTATCAAGAAGCCCTTCCTAATTTGAAAGAAACAGATCATTTTAGTCCATAATAAAGTACGAGCCAAAGGCTCCAAGTATAATAATGTATTGTTCTTCCTAGGAAGAACTAAATAAAAATCGTCATGTTTATTTCGAGATGTCTGGATTGGACACAAAGTTTAGAAGTTTAGAGACCATAGACAGTGTGAAATACAGAATGATGATAGTTCCTGTTTTGATCATTTGTATACATGAGGACTGAGAACACCTGCTAAACCTTCCAAGAAAGAGCTGGACAGGAAAGGGGACTAAGGTTCACTGCTTGGCGGATGCTATATGGCTTCCCTTACTGGGGAGGGACAGAGGCATTCACTTCAGGAGAATAATGATCTTTGAAGTGTCAGTAAATTATGACAGGATATGAAATGCTTCAGCGAAGTGTCAGAAGCATGATGCCACAAAGAAGCAAGGGGATGTCGGGAAGTTATTTCTTTACCTCCACTGTGTTTTGAATACGAGAGAGAGAGAGAGAGAGAGAGAGAGAGAGAGAGAGAGAGAGAGAGAGACAGACAGACAGACAGTCAGACAAACAGACAGACAGACAGAAAGAGAGAGAGAGAGAGACAGACAGAGAGACAAAGACAGAACTCCTTACAGAGTCAAAATTATCCCTTGGACAAAGCCAGCAAACTGTCCAGGGATAATGGACGATCTAAAGCAATTTTCTTTTCATTTTCTAGTTTTACCAGTCACGGAATAAACAGTCAGAATGAAACATAAATTATTGCTTTCGGAACCAAACTTTTTGATAAGAAATATAATAACATCCTGTAAATAATAAATTTAATAACATCCTGTAAATAATGAGATATATATCAAAACAGAGATAGAGTCGAAAGAAACCCATCGGTGCATATCAAATCAAGAAAATACGACGTCACTCACAAACAGCGGTGAACTATGGTTGAAATTATCTATGGGTACATACGGAGGGTTCATAAAAGACACCTAATAGGATATCCCTGGGGTTTATCATGCAGTTTTAGGTGGCACTGACGAGACCGATGCCAGCAACAGTTTGTACTGTACGTTTCACTGATCGACATCGATCATCACTGAGGGCAGTGGAAAGGTTAAAGTGCTGTTTCAGTATGATTACACATTTCATTTAGGATGATACTGTAGAACACTGATATGCTGGAGCTGAGTCGAGTTTGTCTGAATAACACCTTAAAAAAGATGACATGTTATTTGAAATTAGGTTTCTGGCAGTAGCAACCAAAATGAGATCAAATCCAAACCTTTGCAGTGAATAGTTTCTGAACATTGATTTTGTGGAAAACAGTAGCCTACAGTTTCTGTAGAGATCGCATTTTAAATAATCGCTAACATGTCACATAAGAAAGTGAGTGGGCTACTATATATTGCAAAACGATGCTTATACAATGCAGTTTCTGTAGAGATCGCATTTTAAATAATAGCTAACATATCACATAAGAAAGTGAGCGGGCTACTTAATATTGCAAAACGATGGTGATAATACACTCAGATGTAATACTGAAAATAATAACAACAGCAACAGCTAGTAACGACAAAAGTTTGAAAGCAGGCAAGTATGTAGTTCTCACCTCCATCCAGCTGCGTGATGGAAGGACACGGAAAGTAAAATTCAGGGCCTGGGCAACCGCAACCAGCTTGTTGTAGTCAGTGCCTGAGTACCTGGTGGTGTTGCTATCCATGGACTCTTGCCAGTAGGGTTCATATGGTAACGCCGTCACGTTTATCGTCGCGCCATAGAAACTGCCAAAAATAATGTAGCATTCTGAACGGACGGAAGTTCCAGTACAATATTAGGTGGAAGTGACTTTTATTCAGCCTATGATAATCATGTAGGAATAAAGGCTATTGTGTATTATTCAAAGCAAGTCTACAGAAGGTCTATCTATCTATCTATTGCCAGACGCCTCAATCCCGTTTGGGGTGGCCACAAACAAATCGCCTCCAAGTCGCCCTGTCCCCCGCCATTTCACTGCCCTGCTCCCAACTCACACCCCTTTCTCTCATATACCTCCCCACCCCATCCCTTCATCTCATCCTCGGCCTCCCCCTCCCTCTTCCCCCCTCCATCTCACTCACATACACTCTCTTCGTCAGTCTTTCATCCTCCATCCTCTCCACATGGCCAAACCACCTCAGTGTGTTCCTCATAACGCTTCCTATCACATCCACGTCCACACCACAACGCTCCTTTATATCCTCATTCGTCAGCCTGTCTCTCCACGTGACTCCACAGGCTCCTCTTAAATAACTCATTTCCACTGCTCTCACTCTTGACTTGTGTTCTTCCAACAATGTCCAAGCTTCACTTCTGTACGTTAGAGTTGGTATCACAATACTGTCATGTAGTAACTTTTTCACTTCCATGCTCACTTCCCTGTTTCTTATCACTGCTTTCAAAGAACCAGCAACCTTTCTTCCCTGCTGTACCCTTTCAAGCACTTTACCCTCCAAACCTCCATCCTTACTCATCACACTACCCAAGTACTTAAACGTACTCACATTTTCCAATTCCTCACCATCCAACCTCGCTGTACATTCACTAACTTCACCTCTCTCAAAGACCATCACTTTACTCTTCCCTACATTCACCTTTAGATTCCGTTTCTTACACACTCTCTCATACTCATCCACCAAGCCTTGCAGCTCCCCTTCGTCTTCACTCAACAACACAGTATCATCTGCAAACAACAGTACAGGGAGTTTCCAAACACTATCCTCTCTCACCAGGGCCACCCCAACATCCACTACCCTACCTTGTACCTCTTTTATTACCCCATCCATGTACAGATTGAACAACCATGGAGACATGACACATCCCTGTTTCAAACCAACTTTCAAAGAGAAATATTCACTTAGTTCATCATCCACACGCACTGCAGCCTTCGTACCATCGTATATACTCTTCACAGCATTCAACAACTTCCCATCTACTCCATATATTCTTAACACTTTCCACAATCCTTGTCTATCCACCCTGTCATATGCTTTCTCCAAATCCATGAAAGCCGCATACAACTTCTTTCCCTTCTCTAGAAACTTTTCCACTAAAGATCTAAGAATGAATATCTGATCTACACAACCTCTTCCCTTCCTAAAGCCTCCCTGTTCTTCTCCAACTAATTTCTCTTCAGAAGGTACTCCATGAAAAATTTTGATCATTATTACTGGATTACTAAATTATTTTCATTTAATTAATTGTTTCTCGGCTCGATGTTCTCTTTGATTACATTGTCTATAACATGTATACTGTCAGCTACAAATTATACCTGCATTACACTAATCTGCACTAGATTTTCAACCTTTCACAACATATTTCACATACCTCAGTTGCAGAAAAATTCAAAGCTATGGCACTACTTCATTCCCATAACACTTTCTCATGACTAGCACCATGTTCTAGTGTTAATCTCTTGTTAAACCCATTCAAGATGAAGAGATGACAGTTTTAAGCCAGATTAGAATGAAATGGGTATAGCCCAGTCTATTCCCGTGAGTAATCTGGATACATTACTTATATTTTTCAAGTTTTTGTAATACCCAGTAATTTCAACACATTACACAAGATACTTCAGTTCTGAAATGGTCATTAATCTATACACATTACTTGGTGTATTTCCCCGGGAAAAGGGTGGGAGGTGTGAGATAGCGTAGACCTGATGTGGGGGTCCAGGAAGCCACTTGCAGCACCCGGGCACCGTCAGGACTGTACGGCAAGTGAACCAACATGCTGTACCTGCAAAATACTTTTATAGTTTTCAGGCAGAATAAATTAACTTTATTCCCTAGACATTACAAGGGTGTAATTTATCATTTCCTTTAGCTAATAAAGAGACAGTTTCATGTAGTCTTTGGAAGTTATATCTAATCAAGGGTATAATTTAAACCCTTCGTTAAGAAGTATAACTAACCTCTCAGTCTGAAAATTGTCTCCCGAGTGAAATTTTCTGGCGGTAGCAAGAACGAACGAAATATATATATATGAAGCTAATTTCACTTATTGTCTGTTCATCACATAAGGCCATCTTGTCGATGCCTTGAATGTTTTCTAGAAATAAATTATGTAGTAGTTAATTGCTTCCCACGTGAGCCATTGGTTCTATATACGCGTCACTGTTTTTCCCTCGCCGGAACAAAGTCGTATGCAGGGTTTCTCACGGGGATACAGACCACTTACTCTACTCTTTTCACTTTAACTTGACCTAATATTATCACCTCTTCATCTGGAATGCTAAGCTGTAACTAGATATCAGCACAATGATATGGTGCTAGTCATGAAAATTTTCAATGAAAGGATGTATAACCACAAAATTTTTATCCTGCAACTTAGCTGTGTGAAATAAAAAGCAAAAGTAAAAAAAAAAATATGGGACAAGTTATAATGAAGGGGAAAAATGAGAAAATAGACGGACAAGTAATAATATCATTGTTCATTGTTCTCTCTTCAGTCCAACAAAGCTTTGAACTATCAACTCAGCACTGGACACAAGGCTTTTATTCAGTGTGGAACTCTGGCTACGATTTCCTTTTACTTATTGGGAAATTAGAGGGTTGGCAGATACTGCTGCTGAAAAGTGTATGTGTATAATAGCCACCTACTGTGGATATTACAGCGTTTTATATTTATTTATTTTTTTTTTTTTTTTGGGGGGGGGAGGGATTCCTACAACAGCTAGATGATTTTATTCAACTTTGGAGAGTAAACATGACGGAATGGTATCCTGTTGAAGTCGGTGAATTATACGTGTGGCAAGCTGTGACCGTACTGATGGCACACATAACAAAGGTATGCCATACAGGACTATTGGATCCTGGACGACCTCACAGCCACACCTGTCTTTGGGATGTACATGGCACATTACACAGTACTTTGCCATATTATGGTTCCTGGACTTTTCCCCCAACGTGGGACCCTTACCCAATGACAGGGTGTGGAAAATTCACCCAATTCTGACCATGCTAAAAGGTTCTTCCATTTTTTTCGCCTTTCCATAGAGCTGTGGCGGTTGAGTTGCATGAATTGTTCTGGGGTTGACTGGCATTTATCCAATACACATCGTCCAACGTCAGCGCTTATGCATCACAGTCTTTGTTGCTTGTGACTGCAAGATTGGATATATGCTGGACTTTGTAATTATCGCCCGTCTAGCGAAAGGATAATGTAACCACCTGCGTTTCTCCTTGTATAATTTAACTGCCAAGTTTATCCTTGAAGGTGGGACAGGAACCAGCGGTACTGTCAAGCCAAGTAGGAAGCAATGCCCTGTTTTCCCTGCCAAGACCGAGAATGGTGCTTTACTCATCGAGAAATGTGATAACATGTTGGTCATCCACTGGCATGACAAGTGGGATGTGCTGCAGGTGGTACAAGAAGGTGTTCCTACACCTTTCTGCTATCACTGTTGTGAATGCATTCACACTGTTCAGACATGTTGTTGGCATAACTAGTACACCAAGGACACAGTGCTGCAGTAATGCCTGACAGGGTTACTCAGGCAGACTTACTTACTTGTCACCGCATGGTGAACATGGGCACCTGGAGGTTAAAAACTGTACAGGCAGTGCCATGTCTTCCTGAACTGTCAGTGACGGCAGCAGGTTAACAAGGAAATACTCTGCCAGTGCAGTGAGTTTGGGGTGGCCACAAACAAAATGCCTGCACGTCGCCCTGTCCCTCGCCATTTCACTGCCCTGCTCCCAGCTCAACCCCCCCCCCTCTCATATACCTCTCCACCCCATCCCTCCATCTCATCCTCGGCCTCCCCCTCCCTCTTCCCCCCTCCACCTCACTCACATACACTCTCTTCGTCAGTATTTCACCCTCCATCCTCTCCACATGGACAAACCACCTCAGTGTGTTCCTCATAACACTTCCCATCACATCCACATCCACACCACAACGCTCCTTTATATCCTCATTCGTCAGCCTGTCTCTCCATGTGACTCCATAAGCTCCTCTTAAATAACTCATTTGAACTACTCTCACTCTTGGTAATACAGTGCAATATACATGCAAATTGGAATTGTTGTGACAGTAAACTGGTAATTACCTTGTGCTATTCCTCTAGTGCAGTAAGAAATTACCCTAGCAAGTGATTTTACCACAGAAGATTTTAGAGTATAAGGAAATGTATTGGTGTGAGGAAATGATTTTAGGATATGGTGGATGAACTCGTAATACAAGTGCCAGAAATAAATTATTTTCAGGTTACAGTGCAAGTGAACTTGCATTACAAGTGCAAATATGTGCTACGGTATTATAGTGTAATATTAGTGCAAACTGGTTTTGTTGTGATACTTATTATTTATTTCTGCACATTCGCAACCTTTCCTTTAATTTTATCTCTGCTGAACGCCACCTCGCTTCCTCTAAACCTCACTCTCTGCTCAGTACTGAGACTCAGCTGTCTAAGGCGACTTAAAGCAAACCCTTCTCTGTATCCTCTTACTTTCTCTATACTCACTTCAAAACAAAAAGTGGCTGTTGTTTATATGTACATAATAACATATCGTGCACCCATGTTCCTGTCCTTCAGTCTTCTGAATTCTCTAGTCTATAGCTTCGGCTATCCTACCATTCTCTGACTATGTATATATGTGCCGTTTCTTATCTGCTACTTATGCTGCTGATGAAAAATTCTTTGACAGTTTTATTTCTAAGATGGAACATCCTGTCAGTTTCTTCTTTCCCTGAAGTCTCCTTTCTAGGTGATTTCAGTGTTCACCCCCACCCTTGGCTCTCCTCTCCTATCACTGATCCACCTACAAGGCTACATCTTTTCCATCCTTAATGACCAAGAGAAGCTTGGACAGCACCTGACCTATATTGCAAACAGTCTTGTGGAGAGTCCCAATACACCTGACCAATCCCTTGCACCTAATCCTTCTGCTTATGCTGTTAAAGTTATCTTTCCATTGGGCTCCTCTGACTGCAATCGTATTACCTTAACTGTCCTGGTATCTCAGTAAGGCCTGTGAACCATCCTAATAAGCGGCAACTTTGGCATTTTGAAGCTGCTGATTGGGAGGACCTCAGACAGTACATATTATTTTCCCTGGAATGATTATTGTTTTAGTGGCCGAGAATCATCTGAGTGTGCCTCACGCATTACAGAGGTTATTGTCTCAGGTATGGAAACATACTTTTTTCTCTTTTATCCTGTGACTAATGAAAAAAAGAAATTAATTACGCTTGTTCAAAATACTGTCCACATTAAGAAGAGGGCCTTCAAAAGGTACTGGAGCCAACCCATCCCTGAATCTTATCTGTTTTACATTTCTGGCTGGAATCGTGTTAAGTCCGTCCATCACTCTGCTAAATATATCAGTCGTACTAACTCAACTCAGTCGTACCAACTCTAACGTACGGAAGTGAAGCTTGGACGTTGTTGGAAGGACACAAGTCAAGAGTGAGAGCCGTGGAAATGAGTTATTTAAGAGGAGCCTGTGGAGTCACATGGAGAGACAGGCTGACGAATGAGGATATAAAGGAGCGTTGTGGTGTTGATGTGGATGTGATAGGAAGCGTTATGAGGAACACACTGAGGTGGTTTGGCCATGTGGAGAGGATGGAGGGTCAAAGACTGACGAAGAGAGTGTATGTGAGTGAGGTGGAGGGGGAAAGAGGGAGGGGGAGGCCGAGGATGAGATGGAGAGATGGGGTGGAGAGGTATATGAGAGAGGGGTGTGTGAGTTGGGAGCAGGGGAGTGAAATGGCGGGGGACAGGGCGACTTGGAGGCGATTTGTTTGTGGCCACCCCCAACGGGATTGAGGCGTCTGGCAATAGATAGATAGATAGACTAACTCAGATTCCTCCTGCTCCTTCCGATGTTTGCCAAAAACCTTTCAAACAACTTTATTTCGTTATCCTTTCCTCCTGTTTTCCACTCTGACTATTCTGCAACTGTTTCTTCTACTGGTAAAGCAGAACTCTCTGCTCAGAATTTCTCCTTTATTTCCACCTTAGACGATTCTGGTGCTGCTCCTATATCACTTCCTCCCTCTTACTTCCTCATGGCTGACATTAAAATTTCTTCAGTTGATGTGTTTTTAGCCATCACTGGCGTTAATGCTGAGAAGGCATATGGGCCTGATGGGGTGCTGATGAGGTCCCTTCATTTGTCCTCAAGTGCTGTTCTTTGGTGCTTACATCCTGCCTAGGTAAACTCTGTAGCCAATGTCTGTCAACTTGTACATTTCCTTCTTGCTGGAATTTTGCTGTTATCGAAGGTTGATCATTTTCAGCCTTCTAACTGTCTTCCTATCTTTTTAATGCAAGGAAGAAGCAACCCTCCAAGAAAAAATAAACACAAGATAAGAGAGCTAAATTCAAGACTGTTCCTTTTGAGGTCCCTGGACACACTGCGTTTGAAAGACTGGAGATCATAGGCAACAGGAAATACAGACACAGGGAGACAGTTCCAGAGGTGACCTGTTGCATAAATGAAAGACTGGGAGTAACGGTTAAATCTTGCATTAGAGGGTTGGACAGAAATGAGATGAGAGTTTGTTGGTGTAACTAACGACTCACCCCCATACGAAAACATCCTTCCGTGACTCACCAAATTACCTCCATTCATCACCTACTACCTCCACATTGCCTCCACCTAGAGCCGACCTGGGGATATTTACAATTGAAAGATGAAGGAGAGATGATTTATCTGGTCCTTAATTGAAAGTTCAGTATACTGTAATTATGCAGCCATGACTTTGAAAAAGCCTACTTTCAAGGAAAAAATGCATACACGAAGGGCTTGGCTTCTAAGACCCCCAAGATTCAGGGGTTAAGATTGAAGTGAACATAATACTTGGAAAACTACATTGTGAAGCTGTTGTTGATATGATAATGAACAGGAGTGGTACCGGTGATGAGTGAAGCCCTGTTCGTTGGGGAGGGGGGGGGGGCTTGCGTAGATCTACACTTTCTGTAGATTAGAATGTTTAAGTGTTGAAGAAGGGTGGGTGTAACCCTAGATAGGTAATCTTTTTTTTGTTACATACTAGGTAACGTGGGGTCTGACGGACCCCACGGAAAAATAATAAAAAAAAAATACTTCCGTTTGAGATATTTCAAAATTCTTCAATACACAAATAATTCAACCCCTTATCTTTAAATAGGGCCAGAAAAAATAAAGTTTAATTGAAAAAATATATATATTCTTTTAAGTTTATACAAAAATGATTAAATTTTAGGTATGCAAATTTTAAAATTAAATCTTGCAAAATTGAAAACTAATATCATGATTCCTTGGGTGGCCTGCAGTAGACCGATGTTGGGACCTTCTGTATACAAAAGGAGAAAGACAGCAAATTGATATAAAAAAGTCACAAGAGGGCTCAACTGAGGTTACATTATAGGTAATCTGGGGTCTAACATACCCCAATGGCTCTATAGAGCAAAATCAGAGCCAGATACAGCTATGACCCCATCATCCCCATGAAGAGCATCACTAGGCAGGAAGGTAATGAGACGAACAGATCTGTAGACCTTATGCTCATATTTTTAAAAATCAAATTTCGGGGACTGGGGTTTCTGAGACCCCACATTAATATAAGATTAGCAAAGGATTTAATTAATTTTATTTTCATGGCAAATAAAAAAAAAAGTAATCATACGCCACTTTCAAAAACATGGCATCCTAAAGAAACACACACACACACACACAAATTAGAATTTTGGCATTAGAGGTACGTTCTTCGTTGCTGAATAACTTACCGTTTGTCAGATGCTGAGGTTTCATCATTTACAACCAAGGTGTTCATCATGGAAAATGTCCAGTGGGAAACGAGTAGAGCCTCGAGGTTGTACCTGGGCAGGCGAGTGACCACCAGGAGCCTCGTCGACCACACCAGGAGGCGGCCATTGAGGGACCAATTGGCGAAGTCAATGAGGAAGGCTGGATCGTCACTCACCACCACCACCATCACGCACCACGACACCTTCCGCAGCTGTTGACGTCACCATGGTACAAGTTAACTGTACGAACTACCCGCCTGAGCAGTAATGTGAGACTGACCAACCCACCTCAGCTTTAATGTGAGAATAACCTACCCACCTCATCAGTGCAGTGAGAGTGACCCACCCACCTCTACACTAATGTGAAAGTGACCTATATGCCTCACCAGTAATATGAGAATAAGCTACCCACCTCATCAGTAATGCGAGAGTGAACTACCCACCTAAGCAGTAATGTGAGAGTCGATAACCCACCTCAGTAGTAATGAGAGAATACCTGACTGCCTCAAGAGTTATGTGAGAGTGACCTCCCCACCTGAGCAATTGAATGTAAGAGTGACCTACCCGACAAGCCTGCCTGACCACCGGGGAGAGCTGTGCCCGTGTCACGTTAGTGTCCTGGCCATCCACACCCACCTCGAACACACCCACACCTCGTGCCGCCGCAACATCACCAATACTCTAATAAAAAACAGTATACGAGTATAATTATGCAGAGTAAATTAGGTTTCATAGGGTTAAGATGCTGGCGAGGAAAGTGTATTATTACTTTAAGATTTCTTCTTTGTTATCTATCTGTCTATAGCCAGCTGTCTCAATCCCGCAAGGGAAGGCAACAAACAAATCAGTTCCATTTTGCTCTGTTCCCGGCCATTTTGCTGACTTCCCTCAGCTCTAACCTCCTCTCTCATATACCTCTCCACTCCATCTATCCATTTCATTCTTGGTCTCCCCCTCCCTCTTCCCGCCCTCCACCTCACTCACATACACTCTCCTTGTGAGGCTCTCGTTCCCCATCCTCTCCACATGGCCAAACCACCTCCATGCATTTCTCCTAACCTTTTTATCACATCCATATCCACACCACAATGTTCCTCCACTTCCTTATTTGTCAGTCTGTCATTCCATGTAACTCCACATACTCCTCTCAAGTAACTCATTTCCGCTGCTCTCACTCCTGACTTGTGCCCTTCCAACAAGGTTCAAGCTTCACTTCCATGCGTTAGAGTTGGTATAAAAATCCTACAGTGCAAAGGCTTTTTTATCTCCATGTTCACTTCCCTATTCCATATCACTGCTTTCTAAGAATCAGGGACATTCATTGCCTGTTGCACTTTTTCATGTGCTTCATCCTCCAAATTTCCATCCCTACTCATCACGCTACCCAAGTACTTAAATAAACTCACATTTTCCATTTCCTCATCATCTAGCTTCACTGTGCATTCAGTGACTTCTTTTCTCTCGAAGACCACAGCTTTACTCTGCCCTGCATTCACCTTTAGATTCCGTTTCTTACACATTCTCTCAAACTCAGTCTCCAAGCTTTGTAATACCCATTCGTCGGAATTTAACAGTACAGTATTATCTCCAGACAATAGAACAGGAAGTTTCCAAACGTTGCCCTCTCTCATTAGGACCTCTCTAACATCCGCTGCCCAACATTGTATTTCTTTTATACTCCATCCATATACAAATTGAACTACCATTGAGGCATGATGAGTCTTTGTTCAATCCA
>NC_136986.1:15680872-15803372 GCF_032717465.1 Coenobita brevimanus
TTTGATAAATTAGCTACAAGATTAGCCTGAACCAAACGCTCAAGAAATTTACTGACATGGCATAGGTGATCTTTCCAGTTGTCACTGAAGATTAATACATCATCAATATAAACAACACACCCTGCCAAACCCTCTGTTACAACGTTCATGAGCTTCTGAAATGTGGCTGGTGCATTCTTCATACCATATGGCATTACAGAACATGCAAAAGTCTTTCCTAGTGTTACAAAACATGAGATCTCCCTAGCACGTTCAGTCATAGGTACTTGCCAGTATCCCTTTAACAAATCAAACTTACTTATGTACCTAGCCTTTCCGATCTTGTCTATGCAATCTTCCACGCGAGGGAGAGGGTAAGTGTCTGTTTTGGTTATCTGATTAACACGTCTGTAGTCGATGCAAAGCCGCTGTGACCCACCTGGCCTAGGGACTAGAGTGACAGGAGAACTCCACTCACTCTGACAGGGCTCAATCATCTTGTGGTCCAACAGGTAGCCAGGCTCCTTCTGGATGAGAGGAACTTTCACTGGGTTCACACGGTAAGGAGGCAGTTTAATTGGCTTTGCGTCTCCAACATCGACATCATGCATCAACACAGTGGTTCTTCCTGGAGTGGCACGGAACACTTGCGGGTACTCCTGCAGTAATGCCGAAAACTCCTGCCTTTCCTCGGGAGCTAGATGAGAAAGCTTAGTCTGGAGATCATTCATGATATCAGGATTCTTCCCCAAACTATCACTCAGGCTCTTGCTGCATGGGAGAACTTCACTTGCAGACTCGGGTGGAACACCTACAGTGCAGACTGGGTTATTTTCGTCCCGCCTGTGATATAACTTTAGCATGTTGATGTGACATAGTTGCTTGTTCTTTCTACGATCTGGTGTGGCGATGACATAGTTGACATCACTGAGTTTCTTCTCCACGAAATAAGGACCACTAAACTTGGCTTGAAGAGGTTGACCACGCACCGGTAGCAGAATCAAAACCTGATCTCCTGGCTGAAAGTGGCGTAACCTGGACTTCTTATCATACCAAGTCTTCATCTTCTCCTGAGCAGCTCCTAAATTCTCTCTCGCCAGCTGTAAAGCAGTGGACAGCCGTTCTTTGAACTTCATCACATACTCCAGCAGGTTGACGTCATCTTCCTCCGACAGCCAGCATTCCTTGAGTAACTTAAGGGGTCCTCTTACTTCATGGCCAAACAGTAGTTCAAAAGGTGAGAAGCCCAGTGATTCATTTGGAGATTCTCTTGCGGCAAATACAACAAATAGAAGACCTTTATCCCGGTCTTTCTGATGTTCCAAACAGTATTTCTTGAGCATCGATTTGAGTGTTTGATGATATCCCTCCAACGCTCCTTGGGTCTGGGGATGGTGAGCTGAAGACGTGATCTGGGTGATGCCCAACTCTTTCAGAGACTGCTTGAAAACATTTGACATGAAATTACTTCCCCAGTCTGACTGTACCTCCTTGGGCAGACCAAACTTTGTGAAGAACCCTAGCATTTTCTTAGCCACGTTCTTTGCTGAGATATTTCTAAGTGGAATGGCTTCAGGATAACGAATAGCCATATCAATCAGGGTCAACACATAAGAAAATCCTGAAGAAGTCTTAGGAAGAAGGCCCACAATATCCACCAACACATGGGTGAAAGGCGCCTCAAAAGGAGGAATGGGAACTAGAGGTGCAACCTTTTCGGTCTGATTACACTTCCCCACAACTTGACAGGTGTGACAAGACTTACAATACCAGGAAACATCCCTGAAGATACCTGGCCAGTAGAAGTGTTTCAAAATGCGTGCCACAGTCTTCCTCACTCCAAGGTGTCCTACCAAACTGGAATCATGAGCCACTCTAATGATATCCTGCCTACAAACACGAGGGATGACAACTTGATGTACAACCTCCCATTCACAGTCGGCTGATGCTGTTGGGGGTCTCCACTTCCTCATAAGTACTCCTGACTTTATATAATAACAAGTAGAAGCACCAGCTGACTCTTCCTCACTGCAAGCAGAGTTAGCTAGACCTTTCAACTCAGGGTCAGCAACCTGCAACTCAACCAACTCTTGATGAGACAAATTATCAACACTACGGGGTACTGCCTCATCTGGTGAGTGGTCCAAATTAGCAAGAAAAGTGTCAGCTAGGATAACATCATCATCATCATTATCCTCTAAGTCACCAGTAACTTTAGACTTAGCCCTAGTGACAGCACATGCAGAGAACACATCAGGGACATCACAATCCTGGGCCGCAGCCACTGGCTCACTAGACAACTGAGGAGCTGGACACACTTGACTTCCACGAATATCATTTCCAAGTAAGAAAGTTACACCTGACATTGGGAGTGTCTCAACCAACCCAACCATAACGGAACCATTAACAAAACCAGACTCTAAATTCACTCTGCACAGAGGGACAGAGAAGTAATTATTCCCCACACCTTGTAAGATTACATTTTCATCAGAGGAATTAACATTAGAGCCTAGAACACTGGTCAGCATAAGGGATTGGCAAGCACCTGTATCAAGATATATTTTAACTGATTTCCTGTCATTACTGTCCAGAGGACTGACAAAACTATCGGACAGGAAAATAGCACATGAACTCTTGAGAGTGTCACCCACGTTACTGCTCAAAAGAGGAGCTTCATCATGAGGATTTAATTTACCCCTCAAAGCAGGTTCAGTTAACTCAGTTAAAGAATTCTGGGAACTCTCAAGGGTGGACACTAGACCAATTGAATGAATATTTAAAGACTCCTTTTTGTTCACATCACACAGTCTCCTGAAACATTTCTCCATAGTATGACCAAGCTTACTACAATAAGTACATTTACTTTTCTGAAATCTAGAGGTGAAGCTGGTATTTACTTCCTGAGAAACATCATCTTTATTCTCTTTCCTGTTACCTGTACTCTGAATAGAGGCAACGTACTTACTCTCAGCTTTCCTTTTTTCTCTAGAATATCTCTTGTGAGTGAGAACATATTCATCAGCTAAAACTGCAGCATCAGACAAATTATCTATTCTTCTCTCATCAAGATATAGGCTTACATCATTATTAATACACCTTTTGAAGTCCTCCAGCAAAATCATCTGCTTAAATTTACGAAAATCAGAATCCACATTCTTAGAATTTAACCACTGCTCTAACAGATCTTCTTTGATTTTTGCATACTCAACATGGGATTGCTTATCTTGCTTATAAGTTGTCCTAAATTTTACTCTATAGGCTTCAGGAACAAGCTCATAGGCCTTATGAATCAAGCCCTTAACTACATCATAATCATCAGATTGATCCTGAGGCAAAGATGCATAAGTTACTTGAGCTTTACCGGTGAGAACAGTTTGAAGGAGTACTGGCCAATACTTTTTGGGCCAATTAAAACCTGTAGCTACCCTCTCAAACAACTGAAAATACTTTGTTATATCAGATTCATTAAAAGGAGGGACAAGTTTAACATTTTTAGCCACATCAAAATCATCAGAGCTAGATGATCCAGTTCCACCTTGTTTCATGCGATACTCATGGTCTGCCTGAATCCTAGCTAGTTCATTTTGTGCCTGAGCCTGTGCCTCCTGAATACGAGCATTTGCCTGAAATTCAGTCTCCTTAGTACGAGCCTCTGGCAGGGCTAGCTGTTACTTAGCTAATTCAATCTGCGTTTGCTCATTTGCAGGAGTTACATTAAACAAGCTTTCATTAATCATGTCAACAATTTGATCTTTAGAATGATGAGAGCGAACAGCAATTCCCAATTGTTGAACAACAAGCTTAAGTTCATTCTTTGTTCTGTTTTCTACATCACACACTGTTTGCACATTTGACAAAAAATCTTTGGCTTCATCAAGTGTAGTAATAGTAGTCATCATGAATAAATCACAGTCACAAAACATCAAGCAATATCCTTATGATAATATCCTGAATATCCTGATAAGAGGTCACCAAATTTATGTTACGGAACAGAGAAAGATAATGTACACTTTAAGTGAGAATACTAAAAATCACTACTGTCCCGTAAAGTTCCAGGTTCAAAACAAAAGAGTTAGGTAAAATTACAAGTTAAAGTTTAATGCTCAAACTAAGAACAAAACATTCAGGACTCATAAGGATAATGTAATGGCAAAAAACAGGTTAAATATATGGTTAACTGCAATAGCCTCTATTAACACGAAATTAGCATGAGTAAATTTATCTAAGTCAGCCCTGATAAAATGAGAAAACACTGGATAATGCTCAGTTAACGCAAGATATATTATTACAGATACAAAATATTATTACCCCTGACTGGCAATATGAATCACAAAATCTTTACTAGGCCTACGAATCAACACCTTATGCTATACAGTACAAGAACAAAATGTAATAACACTTATACTCAAATTACACAGCTGCTAGATGGTTGGAGACTTCCTGAGCACTCACAAAAATAATAACAACTGTACAGAGGAGGACAGAGATGTGAACAAAATGAGGAGTAGATCTAAGTGGCAATTAATGTAGAGACTGAGCTCATTATATAGGGGCCGGCAGAGCTTGATACAACTTATAAGAATGACTCGTAAATGAAGCCAGAGGGGACAAAGAGTTGACACTCCTGCTCTGAACAACAGAAAGAACGACCTACTCTACTACAAGGGAGGAGGGGGGGAGTGAGGCAGAACACGCTCGTGATCAAACATGCAGCATACTGTACGTTAGAATTACACAAAGGATGATGAAATCATAGGCTATGTAACAATCTATATATATATATATATATATATATATATATATATATATAGATCAACACACACACACACACACCCACACCCATATATAGATATATATATATATATATATATATATATATATATATACCGTACAGTGAAATTTCGAATTTCAATGGTTTAGTTTTCGACGATTGACATTTCAATGCATTTTCAAGTGGTCTGTCTATCTCACTTTTTCATGCCAAAATCACTTTTTTGGATGCTCTAGGGGCCCGACTCCAACTAAAACAAGCAAAGCTAATATTTTTGATGCGAACCAAAATGCTAGAAGTGAAGGAAAATTATAAGAAAAAGTATGATCCTAACCTAATATTGTATGTGACATGTATTAAGAAGATAATAAAAATCAATATTATTTAATCATATGTGAAGCATACGAAGATATAACAAGAGAAATTAAAGGAAAAGAATCAAGAACAGAAATACTAAAACAAAATACATTACAGATGGTACCTAATTCAGTGGGCAGAATACTGAAACGAAGAGAAGTAATTATGAATATAAGGAGCAACAAAGAAATGAACAATAGAGACTGAGAAAAAAAAAAAAAAGCCATCTTGCTTAAAGACAACAACTCCCGGATGGGAGTAGGTGCCAAGAACAACAAGCCATGCGCAAGGCGATGCTGTAGTGTTGGCGGCCATCTTGCGACTGTCCTGCCAGCCCTGTACAGCGAAGTGCCACAGTTTCAGCCTCTACCGTCCACGTGTGGACGTGCATTTGTCTGCAATTTCGTTGTGTGTATATTCGTTGTATTTTCGTTGCAACTTGCCTGTTTCAAGATGGCAAACAAGAGTAGTCCTTCGGGTAGCAGTGGTAATGGACGGGAGCAGCCTGGCACCTCTAAAACTTCGCAGCCAAAGGAGAAAAGGGAATACAGGAAGGGGCAGAAATACACAAAGTATACCCTTGCTGATAAGGCGAAAATCCGTATTCTACACTTCAGTATGGCATTACAATGCACAACTTCGGCTACTTAACCACAATTATGGTTCATAAAGTTTACAGGGTGTGTGGGCAAAAAATCCTGATTTTACGTAGTGAGGTTTGGAGGCCCCAGACCCAAACTAATTTTTCCCATAAGAAGTTCAATTTAAATTTCAATTATTTGAATTTCGATGTAGTTTTTTTGTACGCATATCCATCGAATTTCGAGAATTCACTGTATATATATATATATATATATATATATATATATATAGAGAGAGAGAGAGAGAGAGAGAGAGAGAGAGAGAGAGAGAGAGAGAGACCTACGTGATCAGGAACATCTCTATAAACTGGTGACGTTTTGTCAACTTATTTGTCATTTTCAGACCTTGGGAAAATACGATAAAAAACTAATTAACACCATATCTATGATAAAAAATACAAACACAACATGATTATGATACCAAGGTTTGAAAATGACAAATGAGTTGTCAAACCGCTACCAGTTTATTAAAGATGTTCCTGATCACGCTGGAGATTATCTTCATATTAAGACAACGTTTCCCCCTTTGTGAATATATATATATATATATATATATATATATATATATATATATATATATATATATACACACACACACACACATATACATACATACATACATATCTACATCTTGGCCGAACCAGCCTTCATTAGGATCAGGGTGGGAATTGTCCAGGCACAGTTCCAGGCGGCACTATGATAACAGCCACTGTCTGTATCGGGGAACGTATGGCACCTGTATGACCTTCTGCTGTTTCCCCCTACAGCACCGCAGTTATGACCAGTGTACATACATGAAAAGCGACAGCCACTGTACGCCCTTCTGCTGCAGCCACACCTGGAGTTAGCCGCGGCGTGACAGCCACTGTATGCACGCCAGCTGGTGAGTTAAGGAGAGGTGGAAGGGTGGCGATGGCCACTGTATGCGCCAGGGAGGGAACAGCCACTGTATGTCCCTCATCCACTTCCTCCTCCTACGGGAGTAGCATCACGGTAATGGCCACTGTACATACCGGGGAGGGAACGGCCTCTGTACGTCCCTCAGCTACTTCCCGTTGGGCAGGCAGACCCACAGAGATGGCCATTGTATGCACCGGGGATGTAACGGCCACTGTACATCCTCAACTGCCTCTGCCTCCTTCGGGAGCAGCACCATGGTAACGGCCACTGTACGTACAGGGGAAAGAACGGCCACTGTACGTCCTTCTGCTGCTACCCTTAGGGTCTGTGGAACCGCGGTGACGGCCACTTTACGCGCTGGGGAGGAGACTGCCACTGTATGCCCTTCATCCACAGCCCTTAAGGTCCTCCCATCGAAGGAGGTCCCTTGTGTGGCCCGCTCTCCATCCGGAGTCCATCCTGGACACCCTTCTGTCTCTCCCTCCATGTGTGATTTCCCAGAGGAGCTGCCGTTCGAGGAGTGGTGGCAGGGTCTGGTAGCTGAGGAGGGGATCCACGCCCTTCAGCCTGCCCCTGGACGATGCCCGGCCCTGACGGACCTCCCAGGGACGAGATGCTGCAGCCAACCCCTAATGGTGCCCTGATCTAAAGGTGATCACAGTCCCTGTCTACCCAGGGACACTCCCCAGACCCCAGGGTGGAATCGCCCTGACCCCTCTCACCACTGGCCCTCCGCCCCGAGTAAGAAGTGTTAGGTCCAGCTCCTGATGCTGTTTGGCCCTAGCCCCGAGGGCCACTTACCAGGTCGAGGCCCCACCAGGTCAGGGCCTCCCTGCACCCCCGACCAGAAATGCGCCTCGGCAGTGATGCCCCCAGTAGCAGTCCTGTGCCTGCTACAGGCGGCACACCTGCTCGCCTACCTCCAACACCCGGCCGCCACCTTGATTGAGCCCAGACTTCAGCAACCCAAAAAGACGCTAGAGTGTAATCTCAGTGTCAAGAACTACAATTGACAGTGCCCATTCAGACTCAAAGTTGTGATACAATGACAACTGGTAGTGAATGTAGCCAAGAACTGTGAGACTCTATCATACAGTACGAGTACCATAACTGTATGAGGAGAGGACTGTATGGACTGTAACTGTAACCTCTGTGTGCTAGTTATTTAAGGTGATTGCCCTTGTATGTGTAGTGGCTTATTCATACAATCACTCAAAGTCTGTCATTGTACCTATGCCTTGTCCTGTATACTATCATGTGTATATTGTAAGGACGTGGAATTAAGGCAATACATGTGTAAAGGTAGCCTGCCGAGTTTTTATGCCCTGTTCCTCTATTAAGGTGTTCTAGTTCCAGTCTCGAAAGAGGATCCCATTCAGTAGCTGGTGTCTTTAGAACGAAAAGTCAATCTAAAAACACGCAGCATAACACTGGTGGCCAGTGGTGGTTCTCAACCCGATCAGAACACACTGGAGCAAAAACAGGGAAATCTAGCACAATGGCAGCCAAACCCCACATCCGATTGGCAAAATTCAACCCTGAGCATTATGACACTGATGTATACCTGGCTATGGTAAAACCCATACTAGTCATAGGCTTTGAAAACGACCGAGAGAAGACTGCCGTTACGCTGTCACACCTGGGCAAAGCAGTATCAAGTATAGCTGCTAAAATTGCTCCAGAATTGAAATGTGAACAATTTGCACAAACAGTGAAGCAAGCAATCACGCCATCCCTGGACAAAGTTGTAGCCCTGTCACAACCGGACACCCTCACATACGATGGAAGCTTGGGCGACACACTCGTCCAGTCCAGGTGGCTCGTCACTGCCGCCTACCCAGAAGCCGACACAGCCACCCAGGAACAGCATATATTCAACACCCTGTTAAGGATATTCCTGAGCACAATCAGGGAACATTTTACGATATATGACCTCGCCAAGGACATGCAGCTCGTACGGCACCTCCTTGCTGGTCGCCTTACACCCCCACTGATAAATGCAATCAGCAAGTTTCTGAATCGCAGGACGATGCAACAGAAATCACGGACACCTCCACCCCAACCCAACCCGGAGCTGACACCTATCATACCCAGGGCGCACCCTCCCAAGAAATGCCCCAGCACCAGGGAAAACTCAAATTTATATCAATAAATTCTTGGGAGTTCAACGCCTGCAGTTGCAGCTGCCCCCTACATGACATCCATGAACAGCTGAAGGCTGCGCGACGCAGGGTGACTACACAGGGGCGCCAGAAGGTCTCATCTCTGGAAGATGACGGCCCCAGAGAGGATACTCTATCAATCACCTACACAGATCCTGGGGAAATGGAGCCTGACGAGGGAAACACCCTAATAAAAATGGATTTCTAGGTCTGCCCCCACACCTCCCCACAGTGGCGGGGGCCACCTCACAGAAATACCAACCCCCAGTCTACGATAAGATGAGGCTGAATGGGGTCAAGGCGCGGCTTCTGGTCAACATGGGAGCAGCCAGATCCTGCTTATACGCCCATTTCTACTCCCGTCACACCTCCGCCTTTGGCCCACTTCTCCCCACCTCAGCCCACCTCATAGATGCAGGGGATGGCCCCCTGCCCATCCATGGGGAAACCCAGGCCCTACGGACCAATGCTCACCAAAAAAGTCCACCAAGCACTGGTTCAACATATTTGACTCCACCTGCTGTGCCTATGATGGCTGCTTGGGGCTGGATCTCCTACAGAAACTTCCCGCCGACATCGATTGCCACAAGTGGCGCCTCCAATTTCATCCAGCCCCCCCTACCCAGCCACTCTGCATGTGTACATCACCGCCCCCACCCTCCCCTACCTCGCCCATTACCACACCCCCCTTCTCCCCCCCCACCAGATCCTACTTTCCCTGCTACCATCGCTTCCACCCCAACACAAGGCTTGACTGCAATTGAACAGTCCCAGTGGTACCTCTGTCCTGTTGTTAGGACTCCATATTATAATTACAAATCATAATAGAAAATGGATAAATAGATAGATAGACAGCTCCATGCAAGCCTGGAAAAGGGAAATGATCGTGCAAGTTAACTGAGGAAATGTTGACGATACATAGGAAGTAGCAAAGTCAGGGGATGATGTAGGTAGTGTGTCAGTGAGATAGCAGGCGAACAAAGCCTAGTGACATACACACATACTCACACACAGGTTTCTGGAACTTTCCAACCACAGTGTAACACACGTGACACGACCTTTGTTTCACCAGAATTTAGGAAGAAGAGCTCAGAAGGAGACAGGCCATAGAACCGGCAGGTAGTAGGGAGAAGGGCTTAGCAACATGGAAGAGAGAGAGAGTGAGAGAGCGAGACAGGGAGGTAGCTCGCGGGACTCTACTTAACATCACTCATGTGTGAGACACTTTGTTAATATTTCCAAGACAAATAAAAATAGTCCCATACTATTCTTTACCTCTCCTGTCATTGCATGACAAATGGGAACAAAGATTTTCTACTTTCAAAGCTACTCAAGTATAACAACCGATCGTCCACAAGTTCAATATATATATAACTAATCTAAAAAACATCACTACAAGAAGCTACAAAGTCTTTTATGACACTGTTCTCCCCCAACCTACCACCAGGGGCCTTCTCCTCCTGCCTTTTGTCACCCAGTTTCCTTCCCCCCCACCTCCGAGCAGTATGAATCGCCAATTTCGCCGCCACCCCACTCACTCTTCCCCGAGGCCTAATAGTAGGGGACATGGAGGAAGCTGAGCCTTTGCAACGCCCCCCTCCCCTCTCTCCCCCCACCCTTATTGCCCTACCTGAACACATTTTGCCGCACCAAGCTACCAGCCTTCAACAACTCCTCCTGGACTTTCAGGACCTATTCTCGTCTAATTCGGCAGACATCGGGCACACTACATACCTCAATCACGAAATTCACACCACAGGACCACCCATCCAGCAACCGTCACGACAGAAAAACCCCAAGCAATGGGTGGAAGAAGACTGGCAGGTCCAGGACATGCTAGATGACAGTGTCATCTCCCC
Organism: Coenobita brevimanus; assembly: GCF_032717465.1. Classification (NCBI taxonomy): domain Eukaryota; kingdom Metazoa; phylum Arthropoda; class Malacostraca; order Decapoda; family Coenobitidae; genus Coenobita; species Coenobita brevimanus. The sequence goes on from NC_136986.1 coordinate 15,691,542, forward strand.
CTCCACCAGCCCCTTGTCCTCCCTCATTGTGCTTGTCAAGAAAAAGGATGGCAACATGCGGTTCTGTGTAAACTACCAAAAACTCAATGACGTAACCGCAAAGCACGCCACACCTTTACCCAGGATAGACGATTCTCTTGACTCTCTCCTCGTTCTCCACCCTTGACCTCCGGTTGGGGTATTGGCAAGTACCCGTCCACCCCGAGGACAGGGAGAAAACAGCCTTCTCCACCAGCAATGGCAAATATTATGAATTTAACATTCTCCCCTTCGGACTCTGCAACGCCCCAGCCACATTCTCCTGCTTGATGGAGTCATTCCTCAGTGGTCTGACCTGGAAGATCTGCCTGGCTTATCTAGATGATGTTATCGTCTTTAGTCGAACATGGGTCGACCACCTCCAGCTCCTCAAACAGGTATTCACGTGCATAAGCCAGGCAGGACTCAAGGTCAAACCCTCCAAGTGCTTCCCAGCCAAAAGATCCGTTTCCTTCCTGGCCACATGATATCTGCTGAAGGCATCTTCCCCGACCCCAACAAACTCATGCTGTCGCCGACATTCCCCTACCTAAATATGTCCACGATATGCATGCTTTCCTCGGACTGACCTTGTATTACCAGAGTTTTGTCAAGGGCTTCGCCGATATCGCCAAACCTCTCCACGACCAAACTAAGAAGGGCAAGCCTTTCATCTGGACCGAGGCCCAGATTTCTGCTTTTAACACCCTGAAGACCAAACTCATCACCGCCCCCATCGTCACCTTTCAAGATTACACCTTATTTTTCTGACTGTACACCGACGTATCCCTGGTCGCCATCAGTGCCATACTGGCTCAAGTGCAGGACGGGTGGGAACACATCATCGTCTGTGCTAGCCACACCCTCAACCAGGCCGAGAAAAACTACGCAACCACCAAACGCAAGTGCTTAGGCATCATATGGGCCTTGGATCATTTCTGGGCACACATCTCAGGCACCCATGTCACCATCATCACTGACCACCAATCCCTCCAATGGTTACGGCAATCCAACATCAATAACGCCAAATAAATCAGGTGGAGGGAAACATTCGAAGAATTCAACTTTGAAATCTTCTACTGACCCGGAAAGCTGCACACCAATGCTGACGCTCTATCCTGCCTCCCCATTAACTCCATCTGCACCAGCCCCGACCACATATAACTGTTGCAAACAAAACAATGCCCCCCCCCCTGGATACCACCACAGACCTTTTCCAAACTATACCAGCATGGCAAACACCTGTTTACCCAGGACAGCCACATAGTATTGGACCCCAATGCCGCCCACGATGCCATGGTCCATCTCCACACCCATAATCGCATTCACCTTGGCACCAAAAAACTCCTTCAAGTTTTTAATGACATTTATTGGATGCCCAGCCCCTCCTCCCCGGCCAAGAAAGTTATTCAAACATGCCACGCCTGCTCCTTGGGGAAAGACATCACACGCACGCTTGGGCCTGCATGGAAAATCACTGCACCCAAACCATGGCAGCTATTGTCAGTCAATGTAGTCGGCCCCTTACCACATGAAGCAGGCTACAAATACATCATAACTTTCGCTGATGTGTATTCCAAATTCCTCATCACCTGCCCCGCCAAAGCACAAAGCCGTGGCAGTAACCGACGCACTAGTCCACCATGTCTTCCCTTACTTTGGGATTCCCCAAGCCTTGCATTCAGATAATATCCCAGAATTCACCAGCAAAGTCTGGAGTGAGCTAGCCACCCTGTTCAGTTATCAAATCTCTCACTCCTTTCCATACTGGCCCAGAGGAAAGGAGTATGTGAAGTGAGCCATCACACCCTCCTCAACCAGGTGCGGGCATGAATAATAGAAACTGGGAACGAAGAATGGCCCGCACATGTGAAAGTCATACAATGGGACATGAACACCTGCCCAAGAGACGACAGAGTCACCCCACATGAGCAAGTATTCGAGGAAGCTCCCCTCCTCCTGCCCCTCTGACACCACCTCCAGCTCCCCTCCCCACCCCCAGCATCCGACCCCCTCCACTACCTCAAGAGGCGGCTACATCACCTGCAGCAAGAGCAAGACTTGCAACCAGACACCATCACCCACAACCCCTACAAACTGGGATATTTTGTGGTAGTGACACGCCTCCAAATCCCTGACAAAGTCTTGCCCCGGTTCGAGGGGCCCTTTATCATAGTCAGTGTACCCAACCACTACCAGGTCATCATCCAGCACCACGGCAACACCTGTATGTATCGCAGTCGACACATGCACCCCTTCCAGCCCACACCCAGCAACACTCCTCTACACCACGCACCCTCCACCTCTCATCACACCGCACCTCCTTCTCCTCCTTCTCAGAAAACGACCTCTGACTCAGACCACTACTACTTCACACCTTCCTCCTCCCCCTCACCCTCCTCAACTCCCTTCCCCACCTCCCTAGCACCTTATCCTCCACCCCCTCGCCAGATCAGGATGCATCACAGACACCTTCACCAAACACATCCCCTACTGCCGCCTCGCAACCACCATCCCCCACACCTAAAAATACCCCAAGACCAACCCACACCAACAACAAAATACCATAACAACCCTTCACTACACCTACACTGAAACAGAGACCTACCACTCCGGTGGAAACATCCAGCTGCACCGCACCGCACCTATGCATGCCACCCTGCACACCCGACACCCCCACCCACTCCCCATGCCCCACACCTCTGACTGGCCACCCACATGAAATAACACCCGCACCTCCCAACACCACCCATGCACCCTCATGTGCACACCACATCCCCCCCAATCACACCAACTATATAAACCGCCATCCCCCACACGTGCCTCCACCTCAGCCTACCAACAACCAAAACCAAGGCCCAAACCTCACCCCCCACACAAGTTCTCACTACCACCTCTCATGCCCACCGGCCAGATACGCGGCTACGCCCTCACCCACACCCCCAACATCACTCCATGCACCAACAACTACACCCAACACCCCCAACACCACTCCCATCATACTAGGCCTACATCAAGCAAGATGGAAAGTTCCACTACCAAATTCCCCAAGGAGAGCAGCTACACCTGCCTCAAGCTCCCTCATAAAACCCCAGGCACCTCATCCCTCGCCAGCATACAGCCGGAGAACATGCACCAGTCACCACCACCAGAGATGAGAGTACAATGCACTGTCTGGCACCCTGCACAGGGACCTGGCCAGAGAACCAGAGGGACACGACAATTGCTCTGCTACCTCCACCACACTCCACATACCTCCACTCTCCACCTCACATACGACCCACACCAGGAACCCAACAAAGTTACACGACATTGGAACACTCTCCGTCACCTCACTCTGACACAAGAGACTGCCACCACAGACACGTACCACCTCCAGACAAGGGGATGTGACTTCTACCACGTAAACGACAGTGAGATACGTGCCCCTGCGAGATCCCCCTCCCCAGGACGGAGCCACAGCCTCATCCCCACCCCAGGAAGACACCACAGTGGGGCAGGTAAGAGCAACACCGAGTCCTGGCAAGACAGGCTCAGGTATGCCCTGGCCCTATGTCCCCCTTCCCCTCAACATGCCCAACCACGACATCTTGACTGGACCAGCTTTCATCAGGATCGGGGTGGGACTTGTCCAGGCATAATCCCAGGCAGCACCGCGATAACAGCCACTGTCTGTATCGGGGAAGGTACGGCCACTGTATGACCTTCTGCTGTTTCCCCCTGCAGCACTGCGGTAACAGCCACTGTACATACCGGGGAAGGGACGGCCACTGTATGCCCTTCTGCTGCAGCCACACCCGGAGTTAGCCCCCGCATGACGGCCACTGTACGCCCTTCTGCTGCAGCCACACCCGGAGTTAGCCCCCGCATGACGGCCACTGTACGCCCTTCTGCTGCAGCCACACCAGGAGTTAGTCCTCGCATGACGGCCACTGTACGCACACTGGCTGGCAAGTTAAGGAGAGGTGGAACCGCAGCAATGGCCAGTGTACATACCCGGGAGGGAACGGCCACTGTACGTCCCTCATCCACCTCCTCCTCCTACGGGAGTAGCACCGCGGCAACAGCCACTGTACGTGCCGGAGAGGGAATGGTCATTGTACATCCCTCATCTGCCTCTTCCTCCTTCGGGAGCAGCGCTGCTGTAACAGCCACTGTACATACCGGGGAAGGAACAGCCACCGTACGTCCTTCTTCTGCTACACTTAGGGTCTGTGAAACTGTGGTGACGGCTACTGTATCTGGTGGGGAAGGGATGGCCACTGTACACCCTTCATCCACAGCCCCCCTAGGGTCCTCCCATCAGAGGAGGTCCCTGGCATGGCCCAATTTCAATCCAGAGGTCGTGCAGGATGCCCTTCTTTCTCTCCCTCCAGGTGTAGTTTCCCAGAGGAGCTGCCGTTCGAGGAGTGGTGGCAGGGTTCGATAGCCAAGGAGGGGATCCACGCCCTTCAGCCTGCCCCTGGATTACACCTGGCCCTGATGGACGCCCCACGGACAAGATGCCGCAGCCAATCACTGACGGCGCCCCGGTCTAGAGGCAGCCGCAGTCCCCGTCTATCCAGAGACACTCACCAGACCCGAGGGCGGAACCGCCTTGACCCCTTTCACTGCCGGCCCTCCATCTGCAGTAAGAGTATATATATATATATATATATATATATATATATATATATATATATAGATATAGATATATATATATATACGAAATAATGTGATTCGTGAAACATGCGGAGTGAGGAAGTCGGTGGACACCAGAATTGAAGAGGGTGAACTGAGATGGTATGGTCATGTGGAGAGAATGGATAACAACAGAGTGGTGAAGAAGGTATATCTGAGCGAATTCGATGGAGGGAGGAGGCGAGGTAGGCCAATGAGAATGTGGAGATATATGGTGGATGAATGTGTGAGGAAGAGAGGTTTGGAAGTCGATGAGACTAGGGAACTGACAGGAGATCGAGCTGGCTGGATGAATTTTGTAAGATATGCATGATTAGGGATTTTTGGCACCCCTTTTTAACGTGGCAGCGTCTGGATTTACTCTGTCGGATACGATATGTGAAGCTACAGAACGTGGTGAATGGTTTTTGGCGTATCCGATAGAGCCAGGATTCCGGGGGCTTCAATGATGAGTGAATGGAAGCGTGCCCCATTGGATTGGGAAATTGTGAGCTGTCTGGACATTGCTACCCCTCACCCTGCTCTTGGGTGGGAAAGGAGGTCCGGATGATGATGATTATATATATATATATATATATATATATATATATATATATATATATATATATATATATATATATCTGACATTAAGTCAGTAATAGCAACAGGGTACAGTTTTCAGTTAATGGAAAAGTGTCAACTGATAATTTAATTGGTACTGTAGAGGGGAGAGAAAGTGAGCAGATGGAGAGAACACTGTAAGGAATTGTTGAATATAGAGGATGGAAGTAATCGAGTATAAGTGGCTGGGGAATGGCTGGGAGGAGGAGGGAGGTGAGAAGACTGGAAGAAATCAGTAGGATAGATGTTGAGGAAGCAATGAAGAAAGTTAAATTGGGGAAAGCCCAAGGAATTGATGAAGTGTGTGGTGAGATGCTGAAGTATGGGGGAGAGATAGTAGTAGAATGGATGTGGAAAATGTGCAGATTGGCCTGGGATGAAGGTAGAGCCCCGGAGGATTGAAAGTCAGGTATAATTATTCCCTTGTACAAAGGAAAAGGTGAAAAAGAAGTGTGTGGTAATCATAGGGGCATCTGTCTTCTTAGTATGATAGGAAAAGTGTATGGTAAGATAGTTATTGACAGAGTTAGAGAAAGAACAGAGGAATTAGTTGGAGAAGAACAGGGAGGCTTTAGGAAGGGAAGAGGTTGTGTAGATCAGATATTCATTCTTAGATCTTTAGTGGAAAAGTTTCTAGAGAAGGGAAAGAAGTTGTATGCGGCTTTCATGGATTTGGAGAGAGCATATGACAGGGTGGATAGACAAGGATTGTGGAAAGTATTAAGAATATACCGTATGGAGTAGATGGGAAGTTGTTGAATGCTGTGAAGCGTACGTATGATGGTGCTAAGGCTGCAGTCCGTGCGGATGGTGAACTGAGTGAATTTTTCTCTTTGAAGGTTGGGTTGAAACAGGGATGTGTCATGTCTCCATTGTTGTTCAATCTGTACGTGGATAGGGTAATAAAAGAGGTACAAGGCAGGGTAGTGGATGTTGGAGTGGCCCTGGTGAGAGAGGGTTTTGTTTGGAAGCTCCCTGTACTGTTGTTTGCAGATGATACTGTGTTGTTGAGTGAAGACGAAAGGGACCTGCAAGGCTTGGTGGATGAGTTTGGGAGAGTGTATAAGAAACGGAATCTAAAGGTGAATGTAGGGAAAAGTAAAGTGATGGTCTTTGAGAGAGGTGAAGTCAGTGAATGTACAGCGAGGTGGATGGTGAGGAATTGGAAAATGTGAGTATGTTTAAGTACTTGGGTAGTGTGATGAATAAGGATGGAGGTTTGGAGGGTGAAGTGCTTGAAAGGGTTCAACAGGGAAGAAAGGTTGCTGGTTCCTTGGAAGCAGTGATAAGAAGCAGGGAAGTGAGCATGGAAGTGAAGAAGTTACTACATGACAGTATTGTGATACCAACTCTAACGTATGGAAGTGAAGCTTGGAAGTTGCTGGAAGGACACAAGTCAAGAGTGAGAGCAGTGGAAATGAGTTATTTAAGAGGAGCCTGTGGAGTCACATGGAGAGACAGGCTGACAAATGAGGATATAAGGAAGCGTTGTGGTGTGGATGTGGATGTGATAGGAAGTGTTAGGAGGAATACACTGAGGTGGTTTGGCCATGTGGAGAGGATGGAAGGTGAAAGACTGACGAAGAAAGTGTATGTGAGTGAGGTGGAGGGGGTAAGAGGGAGGGGGAGGCCGAGGATGAGATGGAGGGATGGGGTGGAGAGGTATATGAGAGAGAGGGGTGTGAGTTGGGAGCGGGGCAGTGAAATGGCGGGGGACAGGGCGATGTGGAGGCGATTTGTTTGTGAGCACCCCGAACGGGATTGAGACGTCTGGCAAGAGATAGATAGTATTTTTCTGTACTTTCTTGTCAATTTAAAAATAATAAAATAAAATAAAATATTCTTATGAGTCCTGGTTTGCTTTTGTAACACTGATGACAACATTACATCTGTGAGACTCAGTAATCAGCATGTTTATATGGCACTTCATAAGGCTTTCGTATACAAGGCATCTTTTGAAAATTAATATTCTTGTTTGTTTGGAGATATCTCAGTCAAACTTCTGACCTACATTAATTGCCTTATTACTATGAGAATAATTTGTCAACATACCTTAATATACTCTTGTGTGATACAAACTCTACTAAGTTTACAGTAGTATAAAAGGCATTCCGGAGAATATGATGATGTAAGCTGGAAATTAAGCAACGAAGGAAAAGTTTCTTTGGTGTTTCCTTTGTTAAACAGAAACAAGACTTGTTCAAACAGAAAAGAGAACCAAGACCAAAGAATGCACTCAGTCAGCTGAGGTTTGTTTAGACTACAGCAGCACGGGGAATGTAAGCACATACTCTGTACTTTTAGTATTGCAAAATGGATACATACTTTAGTAAAGCAAATTTGGAAAAGAAAAGGAATAAAGGTAGAAAGCAAAATGATGATTTCTGCCAAGAACTTAGTTGAAGTGGAGACTCACAACAGACTGGTTGAACGTGTACACAAACTAGAAATGGCTTTCAAAAATGAAAGTGATGAAATAAAGAAGCAGATGCACTTGCAAAAGGAAGAAATAGAAAAACTAGGAAGGGAGGCCAACAAGAAAGACACAACCATCAGTGAACTAACAGTGGAATTGAGTACACTTAGGAAGAAAATGAGCGAAATGGCAAGTACAGAAGTCAATCACGAGAGTGTTAGGGAAGAGTTAAAAAATGACACAGAGACAATTAGGCAAGTAAGCAGTCTTATAGACCAGAGCAGTGATACTGAGGAGAAGATAACACAGATGAATGAAGCTGTGCAAAGCTACAAAAATGAGGTGGAAACCACGTATGCTGAAATGGTGAAAGTAAAAAAAGACTTAGAAACAAGGGTGGAGGAAAAAAGCATTAAACAGGAAGTGAAAAGAATAATCCAAAACAATCCAAAGTTAGTCAGAGATTCAGTAGATATAAACAAATCTAGAGTAATCACTGGTATAGAAGAAGAAGAAGTAAAAAACAAGATCACAAGAGACAAAAAGGAGATGGCAAATGTAATGAACTTACTGAAAGAAGTATCAGAGGAAATCTGTAGTAAAGACATAGAGGAACACAAGAGGTTAGGGAAATACGAGAAAAACAGGACAAGACCTCTAAAGGTGACTTTCCAGAGTGTAAACACTGTGGAAGAGATACTAAAAAATGCAAAGAATCTTATGGAAAAAGAGGAGTTCAAAAATGTATGAATAAAAAGATGTCTAACACAAGAGGAACTGGAATTACTGAAAGCGAAAAGGGAGGAAGCAAAAACAAAAAATGAGGGAAGATCAGAAGAGGAGAAGAAGATTATTTTTTACAAAGTAATAGGATTGCAGGTACGAAAGTGGTACACAAACAGGATGGAAGAAAAAGGAGGAAGGTAGTAAAACCATGTCATGACATGTATATAAACAAGATGATAAAGTTGATGTACTCAAATGTGGGTGGAATGGTATCTAAATTATTAGAGATGAATGATTATGTCAGAGAAAATGAACCACAAATAATATGCCTAACTGAAACAAAATTAACACCAAGGATATCCAATGACATACTAAACTTAGAGGAATACAATATATGGAGCAGAGACAGAAATTTAATAAAAGGAGGAGGAATTATAATATTAACTAAGGAAAATCTAAAAGTCAATGAAATAAAACTAGATACACCATCACAAGTAGAACTGATTGCAGTAGAGATCAAGACATCTGAAGGGAAAGTAATTGTAGCCAATTTGTACATGCCACCCAGATCAAACACATGGGAAAGAGATGAATATGAGGACCTGGCAGAGAGTACAATTCAGAGTTTAAGATCATTAGTACATAAAATGGAAGAGAAATCGGAAAGAATTATACTAACTGGAGATTTTAATACAAATATAAATTGCAATACTCTAGATATAATTAGCCAAGAAAGCTGTTGGGACCAAAAGCTCCTGGATCTCGTCCAAGAGTTTTTCCTAATGCAACATGTGAGGGAAACCACCAGAAAAAGAGGACTCGATGTACCTTCAGTGCTAGATCTAATATTTACTAGGCAAGAAAATGATATTGACAGTTAAATATATCACCCTCCACTCGGCAAAAGCGATCATGCAGTACTAAATTATAACTTCAGGATAGCATATGACATAGTTAACAGCAATGGAAGTTACAAAAAGAGCCTAAACTATAAAAAGGGAAATTATCAAGACGTAAAGAAGTATTTCTTAGAAGTTGATTGGGAAAATGAGCTTAGAGGACAAGATTTAAATGCTGTATATGAAAAATTATGTAAATTTTATGAAATAGGAGTCCAGAAGTACATCCCACAGCACAAAGAAGTAGATAAGAAAATACGGAAATGGTTCAATACAGAATGTAAAAAATCAAAAGAAAGAAGAGATTTGTTGTGGAATAGATACAAAAGACACAATAGTGAAAGGGCGTATAATAATTACAAACAGGCAAGAAACGATTATACAAGAATAAGGAGGGAAGCTCAAAAACAGTTTGAGGAGGATATAATAAATAAAAGTAGTGATCAACCAAAGCTGTTCTACAGCTAATCAGAAGCAAACACAATGTAAAAGATATAATACAATCCATTACAGACGAGGGAATCACTTATACACAAGAGAAAGATATTTGTGAAGCACTAAATAAGAATTTCCAATTAGTTTTTACAGAAGAAAAAAATTTTGAGAGGAACTATGTGGAATATGCATCCACACATACTACCAGATATACAAATAGCAGAAACAGTAATACAGGAGGAGTTAAGTAAATTAGACAGAGAAAAAGCAAGTGGTCCTGATGAAATCTCATGTTGGGTACTAAGAGAATGTGCAAAGGAGTTAAGTAAACCATTATTTTAATTTTAAAGAAATCCTTGAGTCAAGGTAAATACCTGATATTTGGAAAAAAAAAAAAGCAAATATTGTCCCCTTATTCAAGAAAGGAAATAGACAAAATCCACTCAACTACTGACCAGTATCACTGACCAGTGTTGTAAGCAAGGTATTAGAAAAGCTTATAAGAAAAGCTTGGGTAAATCATCTAGAAGAACACAGTGTGATAACAGAAAGACAGTGTGGTTTCAGAAAAGGAAAATCATGTGTTACTAATCTGTTGAGCTATTATGACAGAGTAACAAACACAATACAGGAAAGAGAAGGATGGGTGGACAGTATCTATTTAGATTTCAAGAAAGCTTTTGGCACAGTACCACACCAAAGACTTTTATGGAAACTGTACCATCAAGGAGGAATTCGAGGCAAACTGTTTTGTTGGATGCAAGATTTTCTCATAAAAAGAGAAATGAGAACAGTACTAAGAGGAAACTACTCATCATGGAAAGAAGTGACTAGTGGAGTAGCACAGGGTTCAGTGCTGGCACCAATCATGTTTTTAGTGTATATAAATGATATAAACAGTAACACTGGAAATGAGAGCTATCTGAATATGTTTCCAGATGATGCAAAAATACAAAGGAGAATTACTAACACAGACGCTTGTAAAGAGCTACAAGAAGAATTAAATAAACTTCATGAATGGAATAATTCATGGCAAATGGAATTCAATGTGGACAAGTGTCATGTAATCAAGTTTCGTAAAAGTGGAAAAAGACCTGATTGGGATTATACTGTTTGTTAGGAAATAAAACCCTATACACATCAGAGAGAAGGACCTAGGTTTGATTATCAATAACAGACTATCTCCGGCTGACCACATTAGCGAGAAGGTGCGGAACATGTATACGCTGCTTGCAGATATGAGAATGGCGTTCGCATGCATAAATGAGGACATGCTAGGAGGGATAATAACATCATTCATTAGACCAACCCTGGAATATGCATCAGTAGTCTGGAGTCCTCATCTCAAAAAAGACATAGACAAGATTGAGAAAGTTCAAAGGGCCGCTATAAGATGGATACCAAGCTTAAGGGACCTAAGCTACGAAGAAAGACTAAATAAACTGAATCTACCAACACTACAGGAAAGAAGGAAAAGATGTGACATGATAATGCTATATAAGTGCATATCAGGGAAGGAGAAAATAGACATAAATGATTATTTAACATATGGAGAAGCATCAGCAAGAGGACACTGCAAAAAACTGCATAAGAAGAGAGGTGATAAAGACGTAAGGAAATTCATTTTCCCAAACAGAGCAACTGATCAATGGAATGCACTACCGAATGAAATAGTGTGTGCCAAAACAATTCACAAATTTAAGAATATGTACGATAAATATGGTTTAAAACACGGGACAGTACGAGCTTGACACATTCCTGTAAAGATACAATTAGGTAAGAAGAATTAGGTAAGAATTTCCTTTTCAAAATTAAAAAAAAGGAAAATGGCGCACTTAAACCATGCCTCGGGGTCCCCAGGGGGGGGAACACAAATGCCCCCACCATCCGCCCCTCTCCCAGCGATGACTCTTTGAGCTACCTGGACCCACTGTCAACTCAATACTTCATTTCTGCAACATTCGCAGCCTTTCCTCCAACTTTCTCTCTCTTGACCACCTCTAAACCTCACCTCTTTTTACCCAAAAGTCAGCTTTTTGAGGCAACTGAAGCAAACACTTTTCTGTATCCTCCTACTTTCTCTATACTCATTTCAAAGCCAAAGGTGACTGTTGTGTATTATGTACACGACAACTTATCTTGCTATCGTGTTCCTGAACTTTATTCTTCTGAACTTTCCACCCTCTGGCTTCAGCTGTCCTGTCATTTTCTTACTTATATCTTCACTGTTTATTTATCCCCTAATTCTACTATCAAAAGTTTCTCGACTATCCTACTTCTTTGATGGATCACATTCTATCCATTTCTCCTTTCTCTGGAATCTACATTCTAGGAGATTTCAATGTTCATTAAGACCTTTGCCTCTCCTCTCCTTTCACTGATCCTCCTGGTGAACAAGCCTACATCTTTACTATCCTTAACCCCTTCGGTGCTGCAAGCATCTGAGAAGGATGGGTCAACAGACTGCTACAAACCTCTCAGAATGCTCTTAACGAATGTTAACGGAAAATAGCCGCACCTGGGCATGACTTAGCTAAGAGCTGCCTAGGGGTAAATGACCTACAGCAGCTTGTATAGCACCCTACCCATATCCCTGACCGCCTTGGAGGCAGCTCCAACATACTTGACCTCTTCCTTACAACAAATCCTTCTGCTCACACTGCTAATCTTTTCTCTCCGTTGGGCTCCGACAATCATAACCTTATTACCTTAACCTGTCCTATCACTCAAGTACGGCCTATGGAGCCTCCAGAGAAATGTCAACTGTGGCACTTTGGAGATGCAGATTGGGAGGCCCTCAGGCAGAACTTTTTTTTATTTTCCCTGGAATGAATATTGATTCAGTGGCCGGGCGCCATCTGAGTATGCCTCGTGCATTACAGTGGTTATTCTCTCGGGCATGGAAGTATACATTCCTTTCTATATCCTTTGACTAATGCAAGAAAGCCTTGGTTTAGTCACGCTTGTTCTAATGCTGTCTGCAACAAGGAGAGGGCCTTTAAAAGGTACTAGAGCCAGGTCATCCCTGAATCGAATCTTTTTTATAGTTCTGCCCGGAATCGTGCTAAGTCTGTTCTTCGCTCTGCTAAAAATAATTTCATCTGTACTAAATCCTCTCACATCTCCATCTCGAATTCTTCCTGCTCCTTCTGGCACCTTGCCAAAAACCTTTCTAACAACTTTACCTCATCATCCTTTCCTCCTGTTTTCTACTCTGATGGCACTGTGGCTATCTTCTCTACAGATAAAGCAGACCTCTTCACTCAGACTTTCTCCTCCAGTTCCACCTTAGACATTTCCGGTGCTGTTCCTCCATCATTTCCCCCCTCTGACTTCCTCCTGGCTGACATTTAAATTTCTTCAGCTGGTGTATTTTCTGCCATTACAAGGCATATGGGCCTGATGGTGTCCCTCCTGTTGTCCTCAACAACTGTGGTTCAGTGCTTACACCCAGCCTAGGTAAACTCTTTCGCCTTTGTCTGTCAACTTGTACCTTTTCTTCTTGCTGGAAGTTTGCTCTCATTCAGCTAGTCCCAAAGCAGGGTGACCATTCCCAACCCTCTAACTATTGTCCAGTTGCCTTAAAAACCATTGTCTCAAAAGTTTTCAAGTCTTTTCTTAACAGAAAATTAGGATCTTTCTTATCACAACCTTCTTTCTGGTCGTCAGTATGGGTTCTGTCAGGGATGCTCCACTAGCGATCTTCTCATCTACCTTTCAGACTACTGGTCATCCTCCTTTCGGGACTTTGGCGAAAGCTTTGCCATTCCACTTGGCATCTCCAAGCTTTCAATTGCATCTGGCATAAATGTTTATTTTCCAAACTGCCCTCTTATGGTTTCTATCCTTCTGTCTGTGCCTTCATCTATAGCTTCCTTTCTGGTCGTTCTATAGCCCCTGTTGTAGACAGCCATCGTTTTTCTCCCAGATCAATCGACAGTGGTGTTCCTCAGGGCTCTGTCCTATCACCAACTCTCTTCTTTTTATTCATCAATGAAATTCTAAGCTGAAATTCAATCTGTACATGGATGGGATAATAAAAGAGGTACAAGGTAGGGTAGTGGATGTTCGAGTGGCCCTGGTGAGAGAGGGTAGTGTTTGGAAACTCCCTGTACTGTTGTTTGCAGATGATACTGTGTTGTTGAGTGAAGACGAAGGAGAGCTGCAAGGCTTGGTGGATGAGTTTGGGAGAGTGTGTAAGAAACGGAATCTAAAGGTGAATGTAGGGAAGAGTAAAGTGATGGTCTTTGAGGGAGGTGAAGTCAGTGAATGTACAGCGAGGTTAGATGGTGAGGAATTGGAAAATGTGAGTACGTTTAAGTACTTGGGTAGTGTGATGAGTAAGGATGGAGGTTTGGAGGGTGAAGTGCTTGAATGGGTGCAGCAGGGAAGAAAGGTTGCTGGTTCTTTGAATGCAGTGATAAGAAGCAGGGAAGTGAGCATGGAAGTGAAAAAGTTACTGCATGACAGTATTGTGATACCAACTCTAACATATGGAAGTGAAGGTTGGACGTTGGTGGAAGGACACAAATCAAGAGTGAAAGCAGTGGAAATGAGTTATTTAATAGGAGCCTGTGGAGTCACATGGAGAGACAGGCTGACAAATGAGGATATAAAGGAGCGTTATGGTGTGGATGTGGATGTGATAGGAAGCGTTAGGAAGAATACACTGAGGTGGTTTGGCCATGTGAAGAGGATGGAGGGTAAAAGTCTGACGAAGAGAGTGTATGTGAGTGAGGTGGAGGGGGGAAGAGGGAGGGGGAGGCCGAGGATGAAATGGAGGGATGGGGTGGAAAGGTATATGAGGGAGGAGGGTGTGAGTTGGGAGCGGGGCTGTGAAATGGGGGGGGACAGGGCGAAGGCGATTTGTTTGTGGCCAAGCCGAACGGGACTGAGGCGTCTGGCAATAGATAGATAGATAGATAGACATCTAACCCTATCCACTCGTACGCTGATGGTTCCACCTTTCACCTTTCCATTTGGTTCCCGCAACGTCCATCCCAGCAGTTACTTCACCAACAAGGGCTGAGGCTATGGCACACCAAATGTCTGACTTGGCTCGTATCTCTGACTGGGGTAAAAATAATCTTGTTGTTTGTAATGAATGAAAGACTCAGTTTTTACACCTATCAACCCATTAGAATCTTCCACAGGAGTACCCATTAATGTTTAATAATATTCAGCTCAATCCTGCATTATCCTTGAACATGCTCAGGGTTTCATTCACTCAGGATTTATCTTGGAAAGATCATGTTATATCTCTTGGAAAATCTGTTTCCAAGTGATTAGGTGTACTGAGCCGACACTTTACCTTCTTTACCCCTGCACAGTTGTTGACTTTATACACTGGTTTTATTCGACCAGGTGTAGAGTACAACTCTCATGTGTGGGGAGGCTCCCCACATACAGCTCTTCTCAATAGGGTGGAGTCAAAGCTTTTAGTCTCATTAACTCTCCTCTTCTTACTGGCTCCCTTAAACCTCTGTCTCTTCACCTCACTATTGCCTCTTTATCTCTTTTCTATCGCTACTTCCATAATCACTGCCCATATAAACTGTCAGGTTGCATTCCTCCACCTGAATGACAGGTGGGTAGCACCCATCTTGCAACAAACTCTCATCTCTTTTCTTTCCAACTCTCTAATGCAAGAGTTAACCGTCACTCCCAGGGTTCCATTTATGCACCAGGTCAGCTCTGGAACTGTCTCCCTCTGATTGTATTTCGTACTTCCTATGATCTCCAGTCTTTCAAGCGCAGCGTGTTCAGGCATTTCGAAATGAACTGATCTTGAATTTGGCTCACTTTTGTATTTATGTTCTTTTGGAAGGAAATGTTTTCCGGACTCCTAGCATTTGGTGAATATATATATATCTTTCTCTATCTATATATCTATATATCTATCTATCTATCTATATATATCTATATCTATCTATCTATATATATATATATATATATATATATATATATATATGTATATATATATAGGGTTGCCATACATCCGGATTTTCCCGGACATGTCCTGCATTTAGGTGTCAAAATCTTCGTCCAGGAGGAATTTAAAAAATTCTCCAAAAGTCCGGAATTTCACCTTCCATCATTGTTTCTCGAAAAATTTAATATACTGTTAGACTCTGTAATGACGAGAGAAGAGAGAGAGAGAAAGAGAGAGATTGTCGTTGTTTTCGTCAGCTGGTAAGTGTTGGCAACTTGGCTGGATTAGTGCTAGCAGCTACCTAAAATGTCCTGCCTTTTCCTCTTGTTCAGCCATTTTTTTTCATACTTAGTACTGTTATAGCTATAGGCTGAAACAAATGGTAACTGCACACAGTTTTTGGCTTAGTTTTCATTTTTACACTATAGCATTTGTTATTCTTATGATCTTATCCTTCATCTAATTCTAAGGAGTTGTTGCATTTTACAGTCATAATCCTGCCAATTTTGTCCTTTGCCAGTTTATCATTATAATGTAAAAATGTTAAAGAACGGGCTCTAATCGGATTGAGTCTGTGCAGGTTTATATCCAAGGGATGGTTGGGATTTATTGCTCACGTAATGCCACTCAGGGATGAGTGACCCTGGTCACTCTCATCTCAAAAGTCAGGATGATGGATCATGGATGGACGGATGTAGTACAATAGCAATGATGTATGTACAGTATGTGTGTGTGTGTATATATATATATATATATATATATATATATATATATATATATATATAATGTGTGTGTGTGTGTGTGTTGCCAGACTCCTTCATCCCAAAAGGCGTGGTCAAAAATAAATCGCCTTCTTGTCGCCCTGTCCCCCACCATTTCATTGCCCTGCTCTCAGCTCACACATCCCTCTCTCATATACTTCTCCACTCCAACCCTCCACCATATTCTCGGCCTCCCCCTCCCTCTCCACCCCAGTAACATACACTCTCCTCGTAACTCTCTCACTCTCCATCCTCTCGACATGGCCAAACCATCTCATTGTGTTTCTCCTAGTGCTTCCTATCACATCCACATCTAAACCACAATGCTCCTTCACTTCCTTATTTGTCAGTCTTTCTCTCCATGTGTCTCCACATGCTCCTCTCAGATAACTCATTTCCACCGCTCTCGCTCTTGACTTGTGTCCTTTCAAGAAAGTCCAAGGTTCACTTCCATACATTAGAAATGGTATTACAATACTCTCATGCAGTAACTTTTTTACTTCCCTGTTTCTTATCACTACTTTCATGGAACCAGGAACCTTTCTTCCTTGTTGTACCATTTCAAGCACTTCACCCACCAAATTTAAATCCATGTTCCTCACACTACCCAAGTACTTAAACGCACTCACATTTTCCATTTCCTCCTCATCCAACCTCACTGTACATTCACTGACTTCATTTTTCTCGAGGGCCATAACTTTACTCTTCCCCACAGTCACCTTCAAATTCCGTTTCTTACACACTCTCCCAAACTCATCCACCAAGCCTTGCAGCTATCCTCCGTCTTTACTTAACAACCCAGTATCATCTGCAAACAACAGGACAAGGAATTCCAAACAACACCCTTTCTCATTAGGGCCGCTCCAACATCCACTGCCCTACCCTGTATCAATTTTATAACCACACCTATATACAGATTGAACAACCATGGAGACAAGAACATAAAAAGAGAGGATAACTGCAGTCGGCCGGTTGGCCCATGCTAGGCAGCTCCTAGAAGAGTAGCTGAACTACTAGAATGAGATATTGATAGGAAAGAAGAAGGGTCTCCCCCGTCCTCCAAACCCTCCAGCCGAGGCCGACAGGAAAAAATATGAACGAACACCACGCAGTATACAAAAACTGGCGTGGACGTTTTTTCAGAAAGTGTAAAAGGAGAAATGGAGACTATCAAAGTGTAACCTGAAAAGGAAAAAATGAATTAGTACTGGTTATTTGATATTTATTTTTATACCCACCCCTTATGTGTCATATGCTTATCTAGCCTATGCTTGAAACTCTCAATGGAAGAGGCAGCAACTGTTTACTAGGTAGCTTATTACATTCGTCTACAACTCTGTTACTAAACCAGTTTCTACCTATTTCTTTACTAAAACGGAATTTTTCTGGTGTGAAACCATTACCGTACTTATACTTCCATCTTGTATCCACACTTTAAGGACCTTGCTAATATCACCATTATTTATTCCCGCCATCCACTTAAAACACTTCAATTAAGCCTCCCCTTACTCTACGCCTCTTTAGTGAGTGCAAAGGTCGTCTTTTTAGTCTGTCTTCATTTGACAGGTTCCGAACATCATTATCAGTTGTTCTTCTCTGTACATTCTATGGTAAGGAAATCAAAATTGTACAGTGTAGTCTATATGTGGTATTACTCATTCTAGATATTGCTGCAATATTACTTTTGATGATCTATTGCTCAAGTTTCATGAAACAGTTCCTAGGAACCTTTTTTTTTTTTTTTCGTATTATTACACTGTTGCCTTGGTTTGAGGCCTTTATTAACCATTTCTCCTAGATCTCTTTCACATTCCGATTTACTGATTTCTTTGCTATCTAAGCTATATTTAGTATCTACAGTTGCCTTGCCTACGGTAAATACTTTTTATTTTTCAACGTTAAATTTCATTTGCCAAGTTTTACACCATTTGGACATTATATCGAGGTCCTTTTGTAAGTTATGGAAATTTTCAATCGAGTTAATGACACATCCTTGCTCGATTCCAACGTTCAAATAAAAAACTTCACTCAGTTCACTATCCACCTTCACTGCAGCCTTAGCACCGTCACACATACTCTTCACAGAATTCAACAACTTCCCATTCACTCCATATAATCTTAATACTTTCCACAATCCTTGTCTATCCACCCTGTCATATGCTTTCTCCAAATCCATGAAGGCCGCATACAACTTCTTTCCCTTCTCTAGAAACATTTTTACTGGAGATCTAAGAATGAATATCTGGTCTACACAACTTCTCTTCCTAAAACCTCCCTGCTCTTCTCCAATTAATTCCTATGTTATTTCACCAACTCTGTTATTAACCCGCCCCGTCCCGACCACTTTTTGACCACTGGTACCCCCCAATCCCGACCATTTTTCGACCCTTTTTTTTTTTTTTTGCTAAAACTTTCGCTTTTGGTGAGAAACATCGAAAATTCATAGAGAAATCACTCACCTGAGGTTTAAAATACTCATTACAGGTAGGATAGCCTCCTTACCTTACTGGGTTTTCTATCAGGCTGGCACCAAAGAAAACGAGTTCTATGGGAGGATAACTATTTCACACCACTCATAAACGGTATTTATTTATTTACTGTTACGAATTTATGTGTAGTACAAGAGTATATTGGTTTTCAAGCAGTAATACAGGCATTATAAGCATCGTTTCACTCACTAATACCTGACCTTTTTTTGCCACATTACCTGATCATCATTTCTAACTGTTTCTTCCTCTAATGCTATGTAAAGTTTGTCCTCCACATTGTCATTGATTGGGGAATCACTCTGGCCCTGAATTTCGTACCGTGGCATGACATGGCTATACTGGCCAGGTCACTGATAACAGGTGAATTGCTGAGAAAAGGGCATGCAGGGGGGGGAGGAGGTCATGCTGGGTAAGGCATTGTCTCTGCCTGGCATCTTGTTGAGGAAGGTGTCCCGTGTATACGTACCAAAAATGACTTGCGAAAATTGAAAATTGTGGAAATTATGAACCTTGCAATTGCAGGACGTTGAAGTACGTCCTCGGGATTAGCTGTGACAAAACGTGAGGACGTGGAAGTACGTCCTCGGGATGGCGCGGGTTAAGTATCCTACCATATACTTTTTCTATTACACTAGGAAGACAAATGCCCCTATGACTACCACACACTTCTTTTCCCCCTTTTCCTTTGTACAAGGGCGTAGTTATACCTGACTTCAAATCCTCAGGGACTCTACCTTCCTCCCCGTCCAATCTGCACATCAGCCAAATCCATTCTACTACTAACTCTATCCCATGCTTCAGCATTTCACCACACACTCCATCAATTCCGAAGGCTTTCCCCATTCTGACTTTCTTTATTGCTTCCATAACTTCGATCCGACTGAGTTCTTCCTCTGTTCTCACATCCTTCGTCTTCCAGCCACACCCAACCCACACACACACACACACACACACACACATATATATATATATATATATATATATATAT
This sequence comes from Coenobita brevimanus, assembly GCF_032717465.1. Classification (NCBI taxonomy): domain Eukaryota; kingdom Metazoa; phylum Arthropoda; class Malacostraca; order Decapoda; family Coenobitidae; genus Coenobita; species Coenobita brevimanus. The sequence continues at coordinate 15,711,486 of NC_136986.1, forward strand.
ATATATATATAAATATACATATATATATATATATATATATATATATATATATATATATATATTTATATTGCCAGGTGGCTTAATCGCGTAAGGGGTGGCCACAAACAAATCGCCTCCTTGTCGCCGTATCCCCCGCCATTTCACTGCCCTGCTCCCAGTTGATAACCCCCTCTCTCATATACCTCTCCACTTCATCCCTCAGTCTCATCCTCGGCCTCCTCCTCCCTCTCCCCCCCTCCACCTCACTCACATACACTCTCCTCATCAGTTTCTCGCTCTCCATCCTCTCCACATGACCAAACCACCCCAGTGTGTTTCTCCTAACGTTTCGTATTACATCCACATCCGCACCACAACACTCCTTCACTTCCTTAATTGTCAGTCTGTCTCTCCATGTGGCTCCACATGCTCCTCTCAAATAACTCATTTCCACTGCTCTCACTCTTCACTTCTGTCCCTTCAGCAAGGTCCAAGCTTCACTTCCATATGTTAGAGTTGGTATCACAATATTGTCAAGTAGTAGATTTTTCACTTCCATGCTCACTTCCCTGTTTCTTATCACTGCTTTAAAGGAACCAGGAACCTTTCTTCCCTATTGCACCCTTTCAAGCACTTCACCCTTCAGACTTTCATCCTTACTCATCACACTACCCAAGTACTTAAATGTACTCACATTTTCCATTTCCTCCTCATCCAACCTCACTGTACACTCACTGACGTCACCTCTCTCGAAGACCATAACGTTACTCCTCCCTACATTCACCTTTAGATTCCTTTTCTAACACACTCCCAAACTCATTCACCAAGCCTTGCAACTCCTCTTCGTCTTCACTGGACAACGCAAACATCAGTAGGGTACAGGTAGTTTCCAAAAACTTCCCTCTCTCACTAGGGCCACTCCAACATCCACCGTCCTACCTTGTATCTCTTTTATAACCCTATCCATATACAGATTGAACAACCATGGAGACATGACACATTATTGTTTCAATCCGACATTTAAATAGAAAACTTCACTCAGCTCACTATCCATACGCACTGCCGTCTTACCACCCTCACACATACTCTTCACGGCCTTCAACAACTTACCATCTACTCCATATATTCTTAATACTTTCCACAATTTCCCTTCTCTAGAAACGTTTCCACTAAGGATGTAAGAATGAATATCTGATTTACACAACCTCTTCCCTTCCTGAAACCTCCCTGCTCTTCTCCAACTGATTCCTCTATTATTTCCATAACTCTGTCAATAAGTATCCTACCATATACTTTTCCTGTTACACTAAAACGACAAATGCCCTATGATTACCACACACTTCTTTTTCCCCTTTTCCTTTGTAGAGGGGAATAATTATACCTGACTTCCAATCCTCCGGGACTCTACCTTCTTCCAAGGCCAATCTGCACATCTTCCACACCCATTCTACTACTATCTCTCCCCCATGCTTCAGCATTTCACTACACACTCCATCAATTCCTGGGACTTTCCCCATTTTAACTTTCTTCATTGCCTCCACAACTTCCATCCTAGTGATTTCATCCTCTCTTCTCACATTCCTCCTTCTCCCAGCCATTCCCCAGCCACTTATACTTGCATTACTTCCATTCAACAAATCCTTAAAGTGCTCCCTCCATCTACTCACTTTTTCTCCCTTCTCCACTAGTAAACTACAATTTTAATCTTTCACTCCCCAGCTAACTTCTTTGACACCCTGTCTAACTTTCTTTACCTCTTTCCAGAACATTTTCTTACATTCCCTCCTTACACTCAAGTTCCTTCCAATTTCCTCATCCACTCTCTTCTTACTCTGCCTTACTAATCTTTTCACCTCTCTCTTCCTCTCTACGTATAACTCTCTCTTCTGTCTCTCAACTTCTTCCACGCCTCTGTTTCTCATCCACTCACTATATGCTTTCTTCTTTTGTGCCACAGCCCTCTCTCACCTCTTCAGTCCACTATGCTGTTCCCTGCACCCTCTTTCGTCTTCTCTTCACCCCATACACCACCTTACATGCTTCACAAATTTCTTTTGTGAATATCTTGCACACACCTTCCACTTCCCCCATCTGCTCCAATTTATATTTTCCTAATAGCTCCTCCACTTCCCTCTTATATTCTGACTTTTTTCCATCTTCTTGCAACTTTTCCACTCTCCTTGTTTGTACAACTTCCTCCTGTCCCTCCCTTCTTCTGTTTCTCCATTTTATTTGGACTTTGATTTTGACCACCACCAAGTGGTGGTCTGAAATTCCACTCCCTTAGCCTCTATATACACTTGCATCCATTATACATCTTCTCATCCTTTCATCCACATACACCTAATCAATCATTGCCTTCCGTTCATTCAGTTCATCACCCACCCTTCTAGAAGCATCACTCATCATGTATACCTGTGAATCATTTTGTGCCTGAAGAGGGTATTAGCTATCACCAACCCCCTCCCAGCACAAAGGTCCACTAAAGCACTGCAATTCACATCCATCTCTGCAGTCACACCCCACTCACCAACTACTCCATCCACCTTACCATTCCCTACCTTTTCATTCATATCTCCAATCAAAAACACTCTCATTCCTTTCAAACTTTTCCATGCACACTTCCATGTTTGTCCAGAATTCTTCTCTCACTCTGCTTGCTCGATCTTGGATTGGCACATACTCGCATACAATCGCTCACATTTGTAGTCCAATGTACAGTCTTACCCACACAATCCTCGAGCCAAGTGATCCATACTCTCTTAAATTCTCCTTCCATCACAACAATACACACTCCTTCCTTTGCCCTCTCATTCTCACCTACTCTTGCGTGTATACTAGGGTGGATAAAAAAAAAAAAAATGTGAAACTTTAGAGTGGGGTATGCTATTATTTTGCGTAATGATGCCAATAATAAGTAAGCAAAATCTTATGACAATCAGAAAATATTAACAGGCGCCCCAAGTCAAGAGTATCTTAATCAGAAATTAGTATTTGATGTATATTATATATATTTTTAGAAGCCTTGTACATATTACTAGCAATGTTTACTGTGTGCCTTTTGGTGTATATATGCCCTAAAAAGAAAATTGATCTAAAATATAAAATACTTCAGGTGCCCCAACAACTTGTAAAAAGTGGTATATTATCATCAATAGCGGAATGCTTACTTTACACACCCAGAGAACCTGTTGCTTGCAATGATTCAAGATGAGAAGGAGGTATTGCGTAAGCTTGGATGGCGGCATATCCTAAAAGCCAGAAAGGATGTCCGAGAAGGTATTGTACGGCAGTTCATAATTCCAACACTCAAATTTCACTATCAAGATTATACAGAAATGATTGACTGGCAAAATACCAAACTAACAGAACCTCCCATGACAATGCACCTTTCAGATGCTGACATTACTGACAACATCAGGACAGAAAAATTCTATGAACATGAAAAATTCCCAAATCATACCCAAGCAGTTGAAAGTCATTAAACTTGTGACAGAGGCATCTTTGGCAGTTTGTGACCCTGAGAGCAGAGATGGCTGGATCAGGTCCCGACTGATTTCACGCAAACGCATGCCATATTTTGACTCAAAAAAACAGTATATACCAAAGTAAATAGCCTTCATAAGGTAAGGTGGTTGGGTTGGGCTAGGGTGGAACTCCATAACAGCTACCTCCACGTGGTGAGTTATGGGTTACTCTAATTTCTCATTAATTGAAATTTACTAAAACACCTAAATTGCAAATAAGAGCTTGAATTAGAGCAGCAACAAACTTTAATGTCTTATGATTACTTGAAATTAAAGTAAGCAAAAGGCTGTTGTATATCATATACCATATTACAGAAAAAAACTAAATAAAGTTATTTGTTTGTGAAATTTCCCCTCATAACTATTTTGGGGCCCCTAAAAAAATGACAAACACATTGAAATATCATAGGCATTGTTTATGAACCAATGTGCAAACAAGTATTCTACCCACATCAAGTTAACAAAACCACTTGGAACGTATAGGTAAAAATATGAAGAAAATGCAACATTTTGGTATGAAATGATAATACTAATGCTTTGGGGCACCTGAAAATATTGAACAATATTTTTGAAATTTCATAGGAGTGTTTTTTAGGCCAATTCCCAAAGAAATAAAATTCCCCATGTTCACTTTCTGAAAAAAAGTTAAAATCCCCCTAAAAACGATCCACCCTACTGTATTCCCCTTCCATACTTCCATTCCCTCACACTCTTTCCTCTCCATTTAGTTTCCGTTAACCCACATACATCCAGTTTCGCACCCTTTTGCACCTGGACAATCTTTCTTTCACCTCATCATTTGCACCTCTTACATTCCAAATCACCATCAGCATTCTGTCCTTTGTTCGATCCTATGTCGTCAACTTTTGGTCAGCCCTGGTCCGAGGCTTCTTGTTCATACCTTTATTTGTTTTCTGGGCAAGGGCACTAACCCTCCGCCAACCCACTTGTGTCACTTAGAGAACACGCGTTGGTTGGTTATAAGGTTATCACCCAGCGTTGTAAATAGTTTCCTGGTTAACAAGAAACCATTTGGTTCACCATTCAATGTAGAGATAACTTAAAAATAAAGTATCACTACAACAAGTGGGTGGATGATGGGTGCCCCCACTTACAACGGGGGGGGGGGCAGGGGAAGGGTTGGGCGGATTATCTGACCTGAGGTGAAAGTGTCGTTTTTCCTTGTACACCTGCGTGTAGCACCGTCAAACAAGGCCATGTTCGTAGTCATGATAGTTTGTATATTAATCACCCTTGCTCTTTCTCTTATATAAATTATAGAGAGAGAGAGAGAGAGAGAGAGAGAGAGAGAGAGAGAGAATATATAAATTGATAGATAGACAGATAGATAGATTTTGTGTATTTATTTACATACTTATTACTTTATATATATATATATATATATATATATATATATATATATATATATATATATATATATATATTGCCAGACTCCTTAATCCTTTATATACTTATTACGTTATATATATATATATATATATATATATATATATATATATATATATATATATATATATACATTGCCAGACTCTTTAATCCCGTAAGGGGTGGCCACAAAAAAATCGACTCTATGTTACCCTGCCCCCCCCATTTCACTGCCCTGCTCCCAGCTCACACCTCCTTCTTTCATATACCTCTCTCCTCCATCCCTTAATCTCATCCTTGCCCTCCCCCTCCCTCGTCCTCCCTCCACCTCACATGCATTTTCCTCGTCAGTCCCTCACTCTCCATCCTCTCCACATGGCCAAACCACCTCAGTGTGTTTCTCCTAACGCTTCCTTTCACATCCACATCCACACGACAATGCTCCTTCACATCCTCATTTATCAGTCTGTCTTTCCATGTGACACCACATGGTCCTCTCAAGTAACTCATTTCCACTGCTCTCACTCTTGACTTCTGTCCCTCCAACAAGGTCCAAGCTTCACTTCCATACGTTAGAGTTGGTATCACAGTGCTGTCATGTAACTTTTTCACTTTCATGCTCACTTCCTTGTTTCTTAGCACTGCTTTCAAGGAACCAGCAACCATTCTTTTTTGTTGTACTCTTTCAAGCACTTCACCTTCCAAACTTCAATTCTTACTCATCATACTACCCAAATACTTAAACTCACTCACGTTTTCCATTTCCTCCTCATTAAAACTGCTGAAGTGCTTACAATACTGAACGATTTTTTTCTCTCAAGACACTTATCAAATCTTTTCGAATAAACTTTTTACCTACATTACAGGAAATTATATGTACAGTACAGAAGGAACAATATAAAATATACCTACCGGTCAGACTGAAATGTCTAAAACCAACATATATAATGTATGAATATCAATGTACTACCGGGGACTGCCTGCCTCGTAATAATACCTACATAGGTCACACGGCTTGTTTGCTAGGTCTTCGGGTATCTCCGCATGTACAGGATGGAGCCATCAAACAACATCATCTAGGACATCACGGAACTGATGTTTACAGAAACAGCATAGCCCAGAACACCAAAATTGTCACACATTGCAATGACCGGAGAAAACTGAAAATGTTAGAAGTAATTTATATAAGAGAGAGAGAGCACCGATGATTAATATACAAACTATCAAGACTACGAACATGGCCTTGTTTGAAGGTGCTACACGCAGCCGTACAAGGAACAACGGCACTTTCACCTCAGGTCAGATAATCCGCCCAACCTTTCCCCTACCCCACACCCCCGTCTACCCCACCCCTCACATGCTTGAGAAGATTAGCCTGCATCCGGTCTAGCCGCGCCCACGACCCCCAGCCTGTGCGTCGGGTATTAATACAGATGTAGGAACAACACATGTTTAGTTTTAGCTCTACAGTATCAATATCCGGTACACAAGGTGTTATCTTTACTGTCTTGATATATCGTTCCTGTAAAGGTATTTAAATGCATGGTGTTTTAGTATTAATTAGTACTTTATTAGCTTGAAATATCGAATATTTATATTGCAGAAATTTGTGTAATTTAGGTAAAACTATACTCAAAGAGTTTTTGTACATGATTTTAAACAAATAAAAAATCATTCATTATTCTAGCTACTTATCCAGGTTGTATACATAGCATGTGACTTTTCTTCTGTATACTCCCTTGTATAAAGAATACAGAAAACTGTTATTTAGTCAAACACTTTTTTTTTTTAATCTGTGGTACCTTTAAATTATGTATCCATTTGCTCCACACGTATTTATGTAAACTTATCACATTCCGATATGTGGTTGTGGTCTTTCCATTCCTGATGATGTCTTGCTGTAGACGAAACGTCAAATAAGAATGAACAGCTTAGGAGAGTTAGTTTTCACTCACTCCCGCAAAGGAGGATTATTTGTGACAAAAACTGTAGATATTAGAAAGAAGATTAAGAACTACAAAAATGCAACACACACACACACACACATATATATATATATATATATATATATATATATATATATATATATAATATATAATATATATATATATATATATATATATATATATATATAAAACATATATACTGTATATATATATATATATATATATATATATATATATATATATATATATATATATATTTATTTATATTTTTTATGCGAGGAAGAAGGAACCAAAGGCCATGAGCCCGCAGTAACAGGTCCCTCCAAGAGAAAAACAAAATACAATAGAGAGCCAAATTCAAGATCCAATCATTTTGAGATGCCTGGACACACTGCGTTTGAAAAACTGGAGATCATAGGCAGCAGGAAATACAGACAGAGGGAGACAGTTCCAGAGCTGACCTGCTGCATAAATGAAAGACTGGGAGTAACGGTTAACTCTTGCATTAGAGAGTTGGACATAAAAGGGATGAGAGTTTGCTGCCAGACGGGTGCTATGCACCCGTCGTAGAGGTGGAGGAATGCAGGCAGACAGTTCAGAGGAGCATTGACCATTAAAGTAGCGATAGAAAAGAGATAAAGATCCAACAGTGTGGCGAAGAGACAGAGGTTGAAGGAAGTCAGTAAGAGGAGGAGAGTTAATGAGACGAAAAGCCTTTGACTCCACCGTATTGAGAAGAGCTGTATGTGGGGAGCCTCCCCACACATGAGAGTTGTACTCCACACAGGGGCGGATAAAACCCCTGTATAGAGTCAACAATTGTGCAGGGGTAAAGAAAGAGCGGAGTCGGTTTAGCACACCCAATCTTTTGGAAGCAGATTTTACAAGAGATGTAATATGATTTTTCCAAGATAAGTCCCGAGTAAATGAAACCCCAAGCATGTTCAAGGATGATGCAGGATTAAGCTGAATATTATTAAACATTAGTGGGTATACCTGTGGAAGATTTTGTCGAGTTGATAGGTGTAAGAACTGAGTTTTAGATGCATTAAAGACAACCATATTATTTTTACCCCAGTCAGATATATGAGCCAAGTCAGACATTAGGTGTGCCATAGCCTCATCCCTTGTTTGTTGAAGTAACTGTTGAGATGGGCGTTGCGGGAACCGAATGGAAAGGTGAAGGGTGGAGTTATCAGCGTATGAGTGGATAGGGTTAGATGTACAGCTTAGAAGATCATTGATGAATAAAAGGAGGAGAGTTGGTGATAGGATAGAGCCCTGAGGAACACCACTGTTGATAGATCTAGGAGAAGAACGATGGCCGTCTACAACAGCGGCTATAGAACGACCAGAAAGGAAGCTAGCGATGAAGGCACAGATAGAAGGATAGAAACCGTAGGAGGGCAGTTTGGAAATTAAAGATTTATTCCAGATTCGATCGAAAGCCTTTCAGATGTCAAGTGCAATGGCAAAGCTTTCGCCAAAGTCCCGAAAGGAGGATAACCAGGAGTCTGAAAGGTAGGTGAGAAGATCGCCAGTGAAGCGTCCCTGACGGAACCCATACTGACGATCGGAAAGAAGGTTGTGATAGGAAAGATGCCTTAAAATTTTTCTATTAAGAATTGACTCGAAAACTTTTGAAATACAGGACGTTAAAGCAATTGGACGATAGTTGGAGGGTTGGGAGTGGTCACCCTTCTTTGGGACTGGCTGAATGAGAGCAAACTTCCAGCAAAAAGGAAAGGTACAAGTTGACAGACAAAGGCGAAAGAGTTTGCCTAGGCAGGGTGTAAGCACAAAAGCACAGTTCTTGAGAACAACAGGAGGGACCCCATTAGGCCCATATGCCTTGTTAGTACTGAGGCCAGTGATGGTAGAAAATACATCTAATGAAGAAATTTTAATGTCAGCCATGAGGAAGTCAGAGGGGGGAAGTGATGGAGGAACAGCACCGAAATCGTCTAAGGTGGAATTGGAGGAGAAAGTCTGTGCGAAGAGATCTGCTTTATCAGTAGAAGAAATAGCTACAGAACCATCAGAATAGAAAAGAGGAGGGAAGGATGATGAGGTAAAGTTGTTAGAAAGATTTTTGGCAAGGTGCCAGAAGGAGCGGGAAGAATTCGAGTTGGAGAGTTGAGAGCATTTAGTATGGATGGAATTATTTTAGTAGAGCGAAGAACAGACTTAGCACGATTCCGGGCAGAAACGTAAAGATGATGAGATTCAGGGGTGGGTTGGCTCCAGTACCTTTTAAAGGCCCTCTCCTTGTTGCGGACAGCATTAGAACAAGCGTGATTAAACCAAGGATTTCTTGCGTTAGTCAAAGGATATGAGAAAGGAATGTATGCTTCCATGCCCGAGAGAATAACCTCCGTAATGCACAAGGCACACTCAGATGGCTCACGGCCATGGAAGCAATAATCATTCCAGGGAAAATCAAAGAAGTACTGCCTGAGGGCCTCCCAGTCCGCGGCTCCAAAATGCCACAGACGACGTTTCCCTGGAGGGTCCACAGGCCGTACCGGAGTGATAGGACAGGTTAAGGTAATAAGGTTGTGATCGGAGGAGCCCAACGGAGAGAAAAGATTAACAGAGTAAGCAGAAGGATTAGTTGTGAGGAAGAGGTCAAGTATGTTGGAGCTCTCTCCAAGGCAGTCAGGGATATGGGTAGGGTGCTGTACAAGCTGCTCTAGGTCATTAAGGATAGAAAAGATGTAGGCTTGTTCACCAGTTGGATCCGTGAAAGGAGAGGAGAGCCAAAGGTGGTGGTGAACATTGAAATCTCCAAGAATGGAGATTTTAGAGAAAGGAGAAATGGATAGAATGTGTTCCATCGTAGAAGTAAGATAGTCGAAGAATTTTTGATAGTCAGTAGAATTAGGGGATAAGTAAACAGCACAGATATATTTAGTCAGAGAATGACAGGAAAGCCGAAGCCAGAGTGTGGAGAATTCAGAAGAATCAAGTTCAGGAACACGAGAGCAAGATAAGTCGTTGTGTATGTATACACAACAGCCACCTTTGGCTTTGAAATGAGTATAGAGAAAGTAGGAGGATACAGAAAAGGGTTTGCTGTCATTTGCCTCAGACAGCTGAGTCTCCGTTAGAAAAAGAAGGTGAGGTTTAGAGGAGGAGAGGTGGTGCTCAACAGAGCGAAAGTTAGATGAAAGGTCGAGAATGTTGCAGAAATGAAAAAGAAGAGAGTCAGACAGTGGTTCCTGGCACCTCAAGTCGTCACCGGGAGAGGGGCAGATATATATATATATATATATATATAAGAATATAAGAAGAGAGGACAACTGCAGTAGGCCGGTTGGCCCATCTTAGGCAGCTCCTAGAAGATTAAATGAACTACTAGAGTGAGATAAGGATAGGGAAGAAGAAAGCTCTCCCCCGCCCTCCAAACCCTCCAGTACAAGCTGGCAGGAAAAAGTCAGAAGAACACCACGCAGTATAGAATAAACTGGCGTGGGCATTTACTCGTAATAGTAAAGTGTCAAAGGAGAAACAGAGACTATCATAGTGTGACATGAACTGGAAAAAGAATGAATTAGTATTGGTTGTTAGAGTTTATTTTTTTCTAAACCCACCCCTTATTTGTCATATGTTTATCTAGCCTACGCTTGAAACTCTCAATGGAAGAGGCAGCAACAACTTTACTAGGTAGTTTATTCCTTTCGTCCACAACTCTAGTACCAAACCAATTTCTACCTATTTCCTTACCAAAACGGAATTTTCATAGTTTGAAATCATTATTTCTAGTTCTCTCCTGTATGCTCACTTTAAGTACCTTGCTAATATCTCGCTTATTTATTCCCTTCATCCACTTAACCACCACAATTAGGTCTTCCCTTACTCTATGCCTCTCTAGTGAGTGCAGACTTAGTTTTTTTTAGTCTGTCTTCATATGACTGGATCCGAACATCATGTATCATTTTTGTCATTCTTCTCTACATTTTCTAATGGGTTAATATCCATTCTATAGTAAGGACACCGAAATTGTACGGCGTAGTCTAAATGTGGCCTTACGAAGGCTAGATAAATTTACAATATTACTTTTAATTACCTATTGCGCATGCTTCTCCAAATAAATCCTAGGCCACTATTTGCTTTATTTCTTGCATTAATACACTGTTCCCTTGGTTTGAATTCTTTGCTAACCATATCTCCTAGATCTCTCTCGCATTCCGATTTACTAATTTCTTTGTTATCTAAGTTGTATTTAGTATCCCCAGTGGTCTTGCCTACGCTACGTACTTAAAATTTTTCAACATTAAATTCCATTTGTCAATATTTAGATAATTTGTATAATATATCGAGGTTCTTTTGTAAGTTATGGAAATTGTCAGTCGAGTTAATCAGAGTGTGGAGTTAATGATACGCCTTATTTTTGTATCATCGGCAAATATGCTGATACTACTAGTGATTCCTTAGTCTAGATCATTTACATTTCCATAATAAATAATAAGGGATCGAATGCTGGACTCTGTGGTACACCACTGGTTACTAATCCCCAATCCGACTTAGTTCCACTTATTAGTACTCTCTACTTTCGTCCTTTCAGCCAGAACTCTAAGCATTTTAAGATATTGCCGTCTATACCGTGTGCTTGAACCTTTCTAACTGTCCTTTGGCGTGAGACCTAATCAGAGCTTTACAAAAGTCCAGATAAATAATATCGTAAGCTTTATCGCTGTCTACTGCCTCATAGACGTCGGAGAAGAATAACAACAAGTTTGTGAGGCAGGATCATCCTTGTCTAAATCCGTGCTGACTATTTCTGTAAGATTAAATCTTTCTAAGTGTTCTCTAATCTTATTTACCAAAATTGACACTAGCAATTTTCCTACTCTTGATGGTAGACTTATCAGACGATAATTCGACGCAGATGCTTTATCACCCGTTTTAAAAATGGGCATTACCTTTGCGGTCTTCCACGCCTCTGTAACTTCTCCTGAAATTAATGTCATTAAGTAATATTAAAAGTAGGTGACATAATTCTCCTTTGATTTCTTTTCTAATTTTGGGGTATATATCGTCCAGACCTGGCGACTTTTGAGGTTTTAACTTATTAATTCCTTTCAACACGTCCTCCTTTCTAATGGTTATTTTACTAAGAATTTTTTCCTTATTATCATCGTAAATATTTGCTGCTTGAGGGACTAGGTCTAGCTTTCCTTTGGTAATACTGATATAATATAACTATTAAGGATGGAGCACATTTCTTTATCTTCACTAGTAATGTCAACTGATTCTATTCTGAGAGGTCGTATCCTAAATTTATCTTTCGTACGGTGTATTTGATAAAAACCCTTGGGGTTTTCTTTCGATTCACTAGCAACCTTATTTTCATAACTTCTCTTTGCTTTCCGTATCTCCCTCTTTACTTCTCAATTCAAAATCGCGTACCGGTTACGTAACTGTTTCTCTCCACGTTTTATTTTTCTCCACATTCCTTTCCATTGGCCTATGAGAAACTCAAATTTGTTTTTTAACCATCTTGGGTCTGAAATATTCGTTCTAAACGGTTTGAAGGGATATATCTATCTTGGCCTCTAAGTATTATATATACTAACTCATTATATTTCTCACTGGACCTGAGTTAATCCCCGTCACCTGAACTGCACTCCCACCTTTCCCAGAGATCTGGTGCACATTCCCACACGTTTCCTTCCCCTCACCTATGACGTGGAATTCCCCACTGCCCTGGCTCTCCCTAATGTAGCTGGGCTTCCTATGGAATACCGTTCTGAAATAAGCTTTTAATCCATCAAAATCTCCTACACGAAAGTCAGGAACGGTGATGGGATTTTCAGTAGAACAAACATACCATATATATATATATATATATATATATATATATATATATATATATATATAAAGGACATGATACGGATGGCGACATGGAACGTAAGCGGTGCGAATGATGAGGTGAAACAGAGACTGTCCAGGTGCTTGAGGGTGCGAAAGTGGATGTGGAATAACTGAAATTAAATGACGAGGTGAGAGTGTGATAGAATGGGAGTATGGAAGGGGTATATGTGCAGGAGTAGGTAAGAATGAGAGGGCAAAAGAAGGAGTGTGTATTGTTGTAACAGATGCAAGGAGGAAATAAGAGAGTTTGGATCAGTTGGCTCAAGGATTGTGTGGGTAAGACTGAAAGTTGGACTACAAATGTGAGCGATTGTGTGCCTGTATGCGCCAACGCAAGATCGTGCAAGAAGAGTTAGAGAAGAGTGCTGGACAAATGTGGAAGTGTGCATGGAAAAGTTTGAAAGGAATGCGAGAGTGTTTTTGACTGGTGATAGGAATGGTTAGTAGGGAATGTGAAGGTGGATGGAATAGTTGGTGAGTGGGGTGTGCCTGCTGAGATAGATGAAAATGGCAGTTCTTTAGTGCAGTGCTATTCAACCTGGGTGGACGGTCCACCTTAGGGTGGACGAAATTCAGTGTGGGGTGGACAGCTTTCTTTGGGTGGACAGAGGGTGGACCAGATCATTACCGTATATGGATAGAATAAAAAAGAAATAAATAATATAATACAAGTGGAGAATTTACATACAGTATGTGTAGTCAAAGATAGCCTGTATGCTGATTTTTCTGTAGCTCACGAAATCGTCTGGTGCCTCGATTCAACCTGATAGCAGACAAACTGCAACACCAGCCAAGCCACTAACTTTTTTTTTTTTTTTTTTTTTTTTGAGGAAGATTCATGACGTTTTTGTTATAATGGCAAATATAAAACATATTGTTTGCAATTTTACTCTTGTTTTAAAATTTATGAAGACAATTTATTTGCTTTGGAACTTCAGTGATAATATTATGTTATGTATATTTTGAATGAATGAATAATTATATGGAAGAATTTATAACTAAAATTTGGAAATTAAAAAGTGAATGAAACTATTTTTTCCTGCATATGTAGATTTAAAAATGAAGAATAATTTGATTTTTGGAATATATCAAATACAACGCATATTATGTGCAATATTGCTTATTGATTTGCTTCATTAGGAGAGATGCCATTTTTTTTTTATTTTGCACTGATGTATTTTCTCCCGTAATGAGACTGCATTATGTAATCATATGAAATGCATAATGGAAAAATAATAAACTGCAAATTTATAATGAGTGAAATTGCTTTTACTTGCCTACATATTTGTACATTCAAGAATCTAAAAAAGTAAATATATAAGGTTAGGATCATGGGATTATACAGTTAATCAACTGGGGTGGACAGCTTTTACCAATTCAACACTAGGGGTGGACGACGCCAAAAAAGGTTGAAGAGCACTGCTTTAGTGGACATTTGTACCGGGAGGGGGTTGGTGATAGCCAATACCCTCTTCTGGCACAAAATGATCCACAAGTATACATGGCGGGTGATGAGAAGGGTGGATGGTGAACTGAGTGAAATGAAGGCAATAACTGATTATGTGTGTGTGGATGAAAGGATGCAAAGATGTGTAATGGATGCAAGAGCATATAGAGGTTGGGGGAGTGGACTTTCTGACCACCACCAAGTGGTGGTCAGAATCAAGGTCCAAGTAAAATGGAGAAATAAAAGAAGCGAAGACCGGGAGGAAGGAGCAGTTGCAAGGAGTGTGGAAAGGTTACAAGAGGATGAAAAAAAGGCAGAATATAAGAGAGATGTGAAGGAACGATTGCGTAAATATGAATTGGAGCAGATGGGGGATGTGGAAGGTGTGTGCAAGATACTCACAGAAGAACTAAGTGCAGCATATGAGGTGGTGTGTGGGGTGAAGAGAAGACGAAAGAGGGTGCAAGGAATAGCATGGCGTCAAGAAGGGGTGAGACAGGCTGTGGCACAAAAGAAAAAAGCATATAATGAATGGATGAGAAATAGGGGCATGGAAGAAGTTGAAAGATGGAAGAGAGAGTTATATGTAGAAAGGCTATGGTCAGCCTTTAGGTGTGCAGTACACAAGATCAGCTGAGGTGAAAATAAACACTGGCTCCTTAAAGTTCACTGTCTTTATTTTCCAAATAATTCCACTTAATGTTTTCCAACTTCACTGTTCTCACAAACACTGGATCTATACACACTTTACTAATTGCAGTTACACTTAATGCTTGACAACACGTCACAGTTAGTACATTTAATGTTTGCCAACACATCACTTATTAAACAAGTACCGAAAATAATCTTCACTGACAGTAATTAGACTTAGTGCTTGCCAGCAACTCTTCACAAACTTCACTAACAGCACAGCACTACACTGAAAACTGACTGCACTTCCCTCAAACTGTCCTGAAACCCGACTGAACTTCACTCAAACTGAACTGAAAACTGACTGAACTCGTTCTAGTCTCTTATCCATCCTTATATAAACTTGCATTGTTTTAGAAAGACCTACTTCTCAAACATTCTTGGACGTGCTGGTCTTGTACTTGCCTCTAACAACAGTTACCAACTAGGAGACACCGAAACGTGCTAGAGTTTTCCTACATTATATAACACTCTAAATCATTTACCATACGAACTTAAGTTACATAATTTAACAAGCAATCACTTAAATAGACCATTATAAAGAAAAAGAGCAAAAAAATTAATGCATAACTTACGAAATAACTACGTTCACAAACAGCAGGCAAACTGGCATCTCTCTCGTACTAGAACCAGAACTAGCTACCAATCACAAAACGCTGAGAAGCTTCTCGAGCACCCAGTTTGCAAATCTCACTTCTTAACACTACCCCCTCCCTAGAACTTTGTCGTCCCGGCAAAACTACACAGTATATATAAACACAAACCTGTTACGAGTCCATATTATAATTACAAATCATAACAGATAGATAGATAAATAGATAGATAGACAGCTCCATGCGAGCCTGGGAAAGGGAAATGATCTTGCAAGTTAACTGAAGAAAGGTCGACGACAGATAGGAAGTAGCAATGTCAGGAGGTGATGTAGGTAGTGTGTCAGTGAGATAGCAAGGGAACAAAGCCTAGTACATACACACATACTCACACACAGGTTTCTGGAACTTTCCAACCACAGTGTAACACACGTGACACGACCGCTGTTTCACCAGAATTTAGGAAAGAGAGCTCAGAAGGAGGCTAGCGATTGAACCGACAGGTAGTGGAGAGAGTGAACAAGAAAGAGGGGCTCAACTAGACTTACTTATTATATTGTCTCTGTAAGACATACCCTCCTCAACTTAGATTTCTATGAAGATAATAAATTAAGATCCACTCACTGTATTCATCTTTAATTCCTACTACAAGAAATCGAGAGTGACAACTAAACAACAAACCTTCTCTACAAGTAATTACAAAGTCCTTTGTGACATTTAGTAGCAGCGAAAGTGCGGACCTTGTCTTCGAATCAACAGTGAATTTCTACAAAACCAGGCGACACTCTACAAGATTAGCTTCAGTTCTACATTGAATTCCTACAAAATACAGCCTACAATGCAAATAGCCTACAAGTCTACAAAACATCTCTATAATCTTCATGTAACTTCAAGCAGCAGCAAGAAGAATAAAAAACAAAGCAAGTAAAGAAGAGGAAACACCAAAGCAACACGCAAACATACCCCTACCACTCTCTCCCGCCTACCTCCATCGCTGACGCAGAGGTCAAGACATGCAGCAAAACACCAGAGCCACATTTATAACGCGACTTACTCACCTTTCTTCACCCAGCTTAAGCATCGCTACTCAGTATTCACCACAGCTACCAGTGTGGGAAGCCGACATCACCATGTGCTGAGATGACATCACAACGCGAGTTTGCCACGCCAAGCAACGTGTAACTGACACCAGGCACTTCTCACCCACTACTCATTACTAATTATTCACATAGCTCCTACTCATACTCATTTATTTCCACAGTATTGAGTTGGAAATTCGACGTTCTATGCTGAGGTTTGCCTGTGACAGCTGCTAACTACCACAAGCACCAGGCCATGGAATTTCCTGAGTAATATCGTCCATCAACACAGCACTAGAATTATCAAGAGATCTTCAGTCAACCCTGCATTTTTCTTCTGAGATCGACTTTTGTACCGACACACCTCTACGATCTGTATCAAATGGGTAAAATTATACTTACTCATTTCTTCTCAGTGCTAAAATTAGCTATATTCAACTTCTTTACTTATTTTCATATATATACCTATACACTCACTATCTATCATTTATTTCAACTTATTTACTCATCTATTTTGTTAGGATATAAATAAAGGGCATATTTCATAACACCATATCTTAATGACAGGAATATTTTCGCCACCACCCACGTTAATACCAGATGACACACAATTAGCCACAACAACAGACTCACAATTAGGAGAGCACCAAGGCAACACACCCCTTGTACAAACCTCATTCAAATTAAAGACCAAGAAATAAATACGGCAGTTTCAGATGATGAGTGGGAAACCCCCTCTGACGTATCAAGTGAGGACTTTGTCGCTGACTTGCACACGTATGCCAATACACTTAACAGGGTTCACGGTTCCGGCCGAATATATTCCACCATTCCCTCACACAACGATAAACAAGTCCAAGTTAAATTAACAGAGCAAACAGTGAAAATGAATCAAGAAACAAATACCGCGGATCTAACAACCCCACCCCATGTGTACGTGTACCATGAAGATAAAACTGCCCCAAAATTCTCTGGCACAGAAAAAGATCACATTGATGTCATTTCATTAGTCAGTCAGTGCGAACAAATGTTCATCAAGCGCCACATACTAGATGAACAAGAGAAAATTGCTATTTTTTCATCTTGCATAAGCCAGGAAAGATGTGCAGCAAGCAATTTATTGCGATCGGACAAGCTCCTTAAAGCTAGGACGTATGATGAATTTAAAACTGAATTTTTGAAGAAATTTTCTGGAGGTATGAACTTCTTGCCAGGTATAATTCCAGAATTACATAAGATTGTAGATCTTGTAAGGGAGCACACTACAAACAATGTGCTCAGTGAAATAACTGCTGATGTCTCCACAATCAAAAGAACATTGTTTGTTACTTTGGAAAACTCAAATTGGATAACAGATGATGGAAAGATGTCCCCAGACCTCGTCGTGGACATCATTGGTTATGTAGCTGCCTTGTGTAAATTACCTGATAGGACCCTTAAGATCGCCAAGACGATCGCGTACACCCCAGGCATGTGCTTATTAGACTTAATGAACGAGGTAGAGATACAGTGCAGTAAAGCAGGTATGGTCGACACACCCGCACATTCTAGTAGAATGAGAGTACCTGAGACAGTATCAGCTGTGAAAACATCTACACCGACCCCAAACAGAGAACAAAATCGATCGCGGCCCGAAAGCAGGCAGAGCAAACAACCAAACGTGACGAGGGCTCAATCACAGACACCAGGCTACAGGCAGTTTCATAAGTTTTCGCGCAGCCCGAGCAGGTCTCGCGCCATAAACAACACTACTTATGGGAAGTCACCTCGTAGGTCACAGTCAAGGGATAGGTCCATTCTATGTCATTATTGTGGAAACCAGGACACACAAGGTATGAATGCTTTATCAAAGCAAAAGAGGACAGACAAAAGACACAAGGATTTGGTCCTTACTGTAGGCATCATAGATACCAAGGGCACTGGACCAGTGACTGCAAAACAGTAGAAAAAATTGTGTCCATGTTCAAATTGGGGGAAGACCAAGTGACAAAAAACGAACACATGTATAGAAAAACAAGTCTAAACTTCACATTGGAGGCATGTTGGGAAATGAGTGTATCTTGATACCAGCTGTATGTGAGGATCAAAACGTTTCCTTATTTTTAGATACAGGCTCTCCAGTGAACTTAATAGCACATGAAGAAATAAATAGAATTCTTAAAAAAAAGCAGAAAGTAACTTTTCTGGATGAAGCTGATTTAGATTTATACACGGTAGATGGAAAACAAATTACAGTGAAAGGTATGATAAGATTAAATATCAGTTTCACAGAGACTACAAGACCATTCTCTGCATTTTTCTATATCGTTGAAAACTTAGCAATTAAAGCTCATATGTTACTGGGCTTAAGATCCATGAGAACTGAGAACATAACTATACTCCCACAAATGAATGGAATAGACTTTGACAAAGAATTCATAGAGGAAATACCTTCAGAGCCCTCACCGATTAGTAAAAGAGAACCAAAAAGAATTGGTAATATTAAAGGCTTAAACAAACATACACAAACAGATGAGTGTATAGATCCACTCCAACCACCAGCCCCAGCCTCCAAAATTAGTGACCCAGATAACAGTACCGATTTATCAATTTTTCCAGCCCATCTCGCCAATGATTTAGTTATACCACCTAATTCCTACATGAAGGTTATCATAAAGAGCAAATTACGGAATAGTACTGTTCTTCTCTTAGAAGAATTATGTAAAGTAAAGAGATTGTCAGTAGAAAACGCATTATGTCAGAAGAACGACGTAGGACAAACTCAGATATTCATAATTAATCACATGAATGGGGAGGTTCAGTTGAAAAAGGGGACTTGCATAGTTAATACTGAAAAATGTCTTGCCCCTGTGAAGGAAATAGTTATAGCTGGAGTGACAAGTGAGATAAAATCTACGGATAGAGAAAGAATAAAAGAGAATTTAATTCACTCAGGTGAATTTGAGGAAGAAAATGATTTGTTAACCCTGCTGGAAACACACAGGGATACCGTAGCATTACCTGGAGAACAATTAGGGTGTACTAACTTGATTAATCACATGATTAATGTGCACCCAAAAACATCACCAATTTTCGTACCAGCTTACCGCATACCACACTCCCAACGAACTCTTGCAAATCAGTATGTCGATGAAATGTTAAAACTTGGAATTATTGAGCCTTCAGTCTCCCCGTGGAATGCCCCATTATTCTTCGTGCCCAAACGAAATGGAGAAATGCATGCAGTAGAAGATTACCGTAAATTAAATAATCACACAATCCCAGACAGATTTCCCGTGTCATTGCTATGCGACGTTCTACAGAATATTGGTCCTGAGAATAACATATTCTCAACCATCGATCTCCTAAACGGCTATTATCAGATTCCGGTTTCGGAGGAGTCACGTAAATACACTGCCTTTTCCACAGAGGCCATTACCAATATACAAGAATGCCAATAGGACTGAGGACAGCCCCAGGCACATTCCAGCGTCTTATGAATTATGTATTGTCCGGAATTTTAGGACAAGGAATATTTGTTTATCTTGACGATATTATAATCGCAACGAAGAATATTAAGGATCATCTCAGGAAATTAGACTTACTCTTACAAAAGCTTAGTGATGCTGGTTTAAAAATTAAGCTTTCTAAATGCAAATTTTGCTTTCAGAAAATAAATTTCTTAGGCCACAAATTAAGTTCTAATGATATTTACATCACTGATGACAAAATACAGGCAGTGAGAGATTTTCCTGAACCCACTACGACTGACGAAATTAGACCATTTTTAGGTCTGGCTGGGTCCTATAGGTCATTCGTACCACAGATCTCTCATATAGCCTTTCCTCTATTCCAAATACTCAAAAAAGATGCTATATTCCAATGGGAAGAAGAACAAAAAAGGGCATTTAACAATTTACAAATTAAACTCATAAATGCACCTTCTTTAGCATATCCAGATTACACAAAATCATTTCTTATTTCTACAGACACATCAGTTAAAGGATTAGGGGCTGTACTGATGCAGGAAGATAAAAGAGGAAAAAATCAACCAATTGCATTTGCCAGCAGACAAACAAGAGGTGCACAGAAAAATTATTGCACTACAGACTTAGAGGCACTTGCAGTGGTTTTTGCATTACAAAAGTTTCGAGAATTGGTATATGGTTACGAAATCCACTTATTCACCTACCATAAACCACTGGTGGGTATGTTTAAAGAAAAACTCCTTTCTGGGAGGAAAGCAAGATGGAAATGTACAGTTGAAAACTACAATGTACAAATTCATTACATACAAGGTAAAATGAACATAGTAGCTGACGCATTATCTAGGAACCCGAACACAATTCAGGTCGCGACATTAGATCTCAAAGGAAATATCCCAAACCACGATGATATCGCAAAGGCACAAAGACTTGACCCAATATGGTCTAAAGTTATATACAAGTTAAAAAGTGGAGATGACATACAATTACCCAAACTGCATGTCCCACTCGAACAATTCACAATGGTCAATAATACATTATACAAGATTAACTCTAAACAACCAAAACGCCAAAGAAATACTAACCAGTTGGTAGTACCTAATGACATGATACCCCAAGTATTACGAACGATACACGATAGCCCACATGCAGGACATCCTGGAAAGGATAAGACATTCAAACAAGCCCAGCTGTTATATTACTGGCCTTCATTATGAAAAGATATAAACAATCATATAGACAGATGTGAATCATGTGCGAAACACAAAGGATACCCAATCACACCTGCACCGATGGGTAATTACCCTGTACCACATCAACCTTGGGACGCTGTCGCTGTTGATTTACTTAAGATGCCATTATCATACAATAATAACCTATACCTATTCGTAGCAACGGATCATTTTTCCCGTTATGTCATTTTAGCACCAATTAAAGATAAGACAGCAGAGACAGTAGCAAAGGCAATAACAGATAATGTAATATGTCGCTTTACTACCCCAAAGGTACTAATAAGTGATAATGGAGGAGAATTTAATTCTGAGATCTTACAAGAAATAAGTAAACAATACAACATCAAAAAGGTTAACGTTTTAGCCTATCACCCAGCATCGAATGGGTTGGTAGAGAGACAAAATAAAAAAGTATTAGATGTGCTACAACACATTCTCAGTGAAAATTATGCAAGCTGGGATGATTGGATTCCCAGAGTAGAAGCCTCAATTAATGGATCTATGAATAAATCCATAGGTGACACGCCACATTTCGTTATATATGGGACAGATAAAAAACTACCATATGAGCTCCTGGAAGGTGACAGTCTGCCCATATACAATTACGATGATTACTCTAAACTTCGTTTACGTGAATTCCAGGACATACACAAAAGAGTCAAAAAACAATTAATGATGTCCAAGGAAGAAATGACGGAGGCATTTAACAAGAAGGCAAGAGATTCACCTATCAGCTTAGGAGACATTGTTTATAGTATCATTCATACGAGAGACAATGAATTATCCCCAAAATTTGAGGGCCCATACAGAGTAATTAACATAAAAGCAAACAAAGTTTTAATTAAGTCACTGTCAAGTGGCGAAGAGAAACAAGTTCATATTGACCATTTAAAACGAGTTTCAAGGGAATTTTCCAATAATTATGTAGCATCGGATACAACTGAACAGGCGAACGTACCTCAAGAAACCAAGCAAGAAAACAACAATGATTACAAAAAGAAATTAAGGTCATATACCAAACAATCGAACATAGGTGAAACTGTTCCAATAAAATCTGCAGTAGATCATTTACGAGAATTAAATATCGATTTAAACTCCTTCTATAAATGAAATAACAATCAACCGTAACGCACATCATCACTATCATCGACCACAGCATGACCATATTAGGAAATTAATAGATTTTTTTTTTTTTTTCGGTAGGTTACGATAAAGGAACTTATGCTATGGATTCTCCTGTACATAGCAGGAGGATATGCGCACTTAGACCCCCAACACATAGTATGACAAGGATGCCTCATAGCTCCAATGGCCACGACTACAATCGTTAAGGACGTCATGAGTACTAAAATAAGTCTAGATTACTTGTATGAATTACCTACTTATCTAGACAGTCTTGCAAAGCCTATGCAAACTTTGGACTTCATGATGGGAAATTATGTTTCACAAGCACATAACACAAAGGAAGTGAATGAAATGGTAAAGTTAGCAAAATGGAAACTAGAACAGGCAAAGTCAACTATGCTCATCATGATCCAAGATCTCCCATCTTATGGAATGGAGGTACTGAGCGACAGGAACAACATCACACGTACTCGCCAAGAGCGCGGTTTGTTCGACCTGGGTGGCGCAGTTCTTGGGAACATCTTTGGATTGGCTACAGAGGATGACCTTAAAGATATAAACAACAAATTTAATAAAATAGCTCAGATACTAACATACCAAGATAAATTCATCACAGGACAGAACTCAGCAATGAAGACAAATGTGAAAAATCTGAAAAAGGCAGAAAACATAGCTCTCGAAAGTGTAGATAAAATATATGAAATGGAAGGAAACATTACACTTTTCCAACACTTCTCCATCATCACAGAACATATTGACACGATTCTACTACAATTAGACAACATTAGAGATCGTTTCAGGGCATTTATGCAAGCAATTTCGAATGCTGGTGATGGCAAGATCACAATTGACTTACTCCCAGTTCATGAGCTACGTCAGATACTTAATCAAGGCATACATAAACATAAATTGAAACCTTTGTTCTGCAGTAGGGAATTCATGCAATATTATCCATATTTAGAAGCAACACTAACACCAACATCAGTAGTAGTTCATGTACCATTCATAACTGAAGACCTGTTCACAGTATACCAAATACACCCCTTCCCCTATAAAAATAACAACACTTTGGTCATCATCAACATCAACACAGACACCGAACTCACCATGGTCTCCAAGAGACGGGACACTGTCACTTTCGCAAGTAAATCAACGATTGAACGAAAGTGCCGCACATCCTTACATGCTGTTCATCTTTGTCCTGCGTACATTTTCACGTTTCAGCCTACTGATACAGTCCCTTGTGAAATGGCTATCATCAGAAATGACAATATTCATAATCACTGCGACTTCACTTTTGCTCCAGATTAACTTGTATACCATCAACGCAACGGACACTCACAGTTTTTTTTATTTCACTCATAACACATCAGTTTACATAGTCTCTCCAGATATACCACCATCTCATACGTCAGCCTCAGGATTATACATAGCACCAGACTACTGTGCGGTATTTACACCAGTCATGTCTACTTATTCCACCATCAATCACTACGCCATCCTCAATCATACACACAAATATTTCCACCCACTGCCTGATATGGACTTAAACATGAGCACAAGTATTAAGTTGACTTCACCTAAATTTGAAACTATGCAGCTGATCAATGAAACAATGAAGCCCTGGGAAGATTTGAGTTTGAGTATGTTCAACCCATATTATGTGTATAGCCCAGCACCTACTGTCTTTATAATCTTCTGCATTGTATTTGCAGTACTGCTGTTCGCAGTGCACAGAATGCATGCAAGAATTCCTAATTTAGAGTCAGTATTTAGTGGAGGGAGAGTTAACATCCAAGTTAACCCCCCTGAATGAAGTGTACATATTTTGTATATAGTATTAATTATCAATATATATAAAAAAAAATACAAAGAAGAATGACCCATGATATAGAAGTATGGGATACCAGTACCATTATCTTTAAATGAAATATTAATAACTCTTACCATAATCTTAATTTTAAACTATTTTTTTTTCTTGCATGTATGCATTTCACTACAATAACCAAAGTACATACTGTATTACAGTTAAATAATTTACTTTTAATGCATTTATTGAAATATGTATACAACTTGTTTAAAATGTAATATTACTGGATCATTGCAATTTACTATGAATATTATATGTATACAATATTATAATCAATATTATGTACTAGTAGATTAGCATATGTCAATGATAATTGCTGTTGGAGGACCTTCAGCGGCATGGCCGAGCAATGTTATGAGTCCATATTATAATTACAAATCATAATAGATAGATAGATACATAGATAGATAGACAGCTCCATGCGAGCCTGGGAAAGGGATATGATCTTGCAAGTTAACTGAAGAAATGTCGACGACAGATAGGAAGTAGCAATGTCAGGAGATGATGCAGGTAGTGTGTCAGTGAGATAGCAGGGGAACAAAGCCTAGTGACATACACACATACTCACACACAGGTTTCTGGAACTTTCCAACCATAGTGTAACACACGTGACACGACCCATGTTTCACCAGAATTTAGGAAAGAGAGCTCAGAAGGAGGCTAGCGATTGAACTGACAGGTAGTGGAGAGAGTGAACAAGAAAGAGGGGCTCAACTAGACTTCTATCTATCTATCTATCTATTGCCAGACGCCTCAATCCCGTTTGGGGTAGCCACAAACAAATCGCCTCCAAGTCGCCCTGTCCCCCGCCATTTCACTACCCTGCTCCCAACTCACACCCCCCTCTCTCATATACC
This sequence comes from Coenobita brevimanus, assembly GCF_032717465.1. NCBI lineage: Eukaryota > Metazoa > Arthropoda > Malacostraca > Decapoda > Coenobitidae > Coenobita > Coenobita brevimanus. The sequence continues at coordinate 15,736,555 of NC_136986.1, forward strand.
TCTCCACCCCATCTCTCCATCTCATCCTCGGCCTCCCCCTCCCTCTCTCCCCCTCCACCTCACTCACATACACTCCCTTCGTCAGTCTCTGACCCTCCATCCTCTCCACATGGCCAAACCACCTCAGTGTGTTCCTCATAACGCTTCCTATCACATCCACATCAACACCACAACGCTCCTTTATATCATCATTCGTCAGCCTGTCTCTCCATGTGACTCCACAGGCTCCTCTTAAATAACTCATTTCCACGGCTCTCACTCTTGACTTGTGTCCTTCCAACCAAGGTAAAGAGAAGAGTATACTGAGAGGTAAGTACAGCACCCCCAAGCCGCGCAGATTCTGTGACGTCAAAGTTAATAAGAGAGAGAGAGAGGTGGGGGTGGTGGAAGAAAACGGGAGCTTGACAGAAAACCATCTGTTTGTATGGTATGCTTTTGTATTATGAATGTTCACACAGGTCGCTACTCAACACACTCACACAGTAATGGAACTTACTTGTTAAACTCGGTAGTTGAAGAGTAGGCACTGCTCCTTTCTTGAATTTCCTTTGTCCAGGAGGCACTGGTAAACCAAGCAATTCATACTTTAGGTTGCGTTCAAAGGCAGTACTCTCAAAATGACGGCTGCATACAAAACCAGATGACCGATTTTTCTTTATGTCACATAATTCAATCCATTTTTTTCAAAGTTCTTCATCTTTCGGCAGTGCATGAAAATGTATTCTCTTGTCACCTTTCACATGAATGGATTTGCATCCACGAACTATACAAATTGTTGGCATGTTCACAAAATTATCTGTATTGCCATAGCCACCCCTAAAAACAGAAAACAGAGTACCTATTCACAGGCAGGTGTGTGTGTGACTGGCGTGTGTTGAGCAGGATGAGCTGCAGTCTGTATTAACTATGACGTCATGCGCAGACCGAGACGCATTTTAGCTCTCCCCTCACCCCCCCATGAAACTACCTTTCATTCTCTTTACCTTGCTTCCAACAACGTCCAAGCTTCACTTCCGTACGTTAGAGTTGGTATCACAATACTGTCATGTAGTAACTTTTTCACTTCCATGCTCACTTCCCTGTTTCTTATCACTGCTTTCAAAGAACCAGCAACCTTTCTTCCCTGCTGTACCCTTTCAAGCACTTCACCCTCCAAACCTCCATCCTTACTCATCACACTACCCAAGTACTTAAACGTACTCACATTTTCCAATTCCTCACCATCCAACCTCGCTGTACATTCACTGACTTCACCTCTCTCAAAGACTTACTTATTATATTGTGTCTGTAAGACATACCCTGCTCAGCTTAGATTTCTCTGAAGATAATAAATTAAGATCCACTCACTGTATTCATCTTTAATTCCTACTACAAGAAATCGAGAGTGACAACTAAACAACAAACCTTCTCTACAAGTAACTACAAAGTCCTTTGTGACAAACCTTAATCCTAATGAAACATCCAACCATACACAAAATAACCCTTCAACTTATCAGGTCTTCTTCTATTCCGCATCTGAAGATGTCCTTGCTCCTCCACACAGTCCACTCCTCCAGAAAAGTCTGGTCCTGTTCTTGGTTCGCTTGTTCTCTTGGGAAATTGTCTCCATCCTCTTGTACTTCAGCTTCTTGGTCCTCCTCAACATCCTCAGCTGTGGATGAGCACAATTCCTCAGAGACGTCCCAGCTGTAATTTTCTTGCCCATGGTACTGCCACAGACGGTTCACGTGTACCACCTTTGGGCGAGACTTCCTGTCTCCATGAATCAAATACATTACGTCTGATAGGCGGTCCAGCACAATGTAAGGCCCGTCCCATGGACTTTGCAGCTTCGGTGACTGTCCCTTCTTAAGCAGAGAATTGTATAACCAAACTTGGTCACCATCCTTGAAGCTCACCTCACTTGCCTTGGCATCATACTTGCACTTCATCACCTCTCCTGAAAACTTGAAGGCTCCTCACACTTGATGATGTACCTCTGCCAGTCTTTCCTGAAGGTGCTTCGCATAGCCAGTGGTGTCTATAGGCAGCTCTTCACCAGGTGGTCTTCCCATTAACAAGTCAACAGGTAAACATAACTCGTGGCCCAACATCAGTTTTACAGGAGTATAGCCAGACTCATGGGATGCAGAACGATATGCCATCAGCAACGCAGGTAATTTCTGGTCCCAGTTCGTTTGTCCATCTACACAGTACTTGGCCAGTTCTTGTCCTAGGGTCCAGTTGAAATTCTCCACCATCCCATCTGACTGTGGCCTTAGTGGGTCCTCCTGGTCTTCTTGATTCCCAGTAACTTGCAGTACACATGGAACACACCAGACTCGAAGTTTCTACCCTGGTCTGAATGTAGCTCTTGTGGCATCCCAAAATGACCAAAAAAGTCAACCAACACCGGAGCAACAGTCGCAGCCTCTTGATCATGGATAGCATAGGCTTCTGGCCACTTTGTGAAGTAGTCCATGGCAACACATATATACTGGTTTCCTCTCTCAGTGAGTGGCAAAGGTCCAGCAATGTCCACCACGACTCTTTCCATTGGTGCACCCATTTGGTACACCTGGAGAAGGGCACAACCACATTCCTTCGGTCCCTTCTTGGCACAGCACATATCAGGGGCCCGACACCACTCTTCAACATCCTGATGCATGCCAATCCAGTAGAACCTCTGTCGCAGCCGGCATAGAGTTTTCTTCACTCCCAGGTGCCAACCAGTGATTTGGTTATGGGACTCATCCAAGATCTCGGACCTCATCTTCTTCAGAACCACCAGTTGCCAAATATTTGTTGAGGCCACCGGCTGTCTCCCATTGACGCTCCAGTAGTCCATTTTTCAAACGAAGAAGGTCCCACTGACTCCAATAGCTCTTGATCGCAGGCCTTACCCTGGATACTTCTTCCCAAGATGGTCGCATTGTACTCTGCTGCAGCCACTCCAGCACCAGTTGCAAATCTGCATCCTCCATCTACATCCTCCCTAGGTCTTCATCTGATGCTGGCCCTGTAAGTCGTCTGTTCTTCCATCTTCTCGGACACTTTTCATCAAGGTACTCCTGCATTTCCTCGGTGGTGGGGCTTCTGCAGCCTTCTTCGTATCATCCCAACCATTCTCATCCACAAGGAACACAAACTATGCACAGTAAACTTCCCAAGACACTCTATCATCAAATCCCTGAGGCTTCTCTTCAATAGGACCCCCATTATAGCCATGCACTTCACAAGTTTAGGGCCTAAAAACTGAAGCATCATAATTAAGGCCAGGACTTAACCCATCGCATGCTGGCTATTTTTAGCCCTATGGGTCACCCCAGAGCTGGCCATTTTTTGACCTTTTTTTTTGCTAAAATGATAGATTTTGAAGTGGAAACAATGAAGTTCGCCATTAAAATGCTCGCCGAGGCTCGGGAGAGTTTTATTGAGCCCTGCATACTCGTGTACAGGTAAAGTCGCTCTCACGCTCACCACGTACGTGAGAGGAAGCCGTTTTCTGTGTAAGGTATACTCAGGTATTTATGCTGGGAAGGTATAGCAATTTGCAGTACACTTATCTGATTACTTATTACTTTAGCATCTATCACAATTTGCGTGTCTTTCTCACTGTGAATGCATTATCTTACACTTACTTGAAGATAGGTACGACCTGACTTCATTATGGACAGTCCTGGCACTTACAAGAAGATATTTACAACTTGACTTCCCTAAATAGTCCTTACACTTACAAGAAAATATTTACAACTTACACTTACATGAAAATATTTACAAAATGCCTTCACTATGTACAGCACTGGGTGAGGCACACAGGCAGAATGAAGCAGAGTGAGTGTGAGGGGGGTAGCGAGCAAGTGTATGGCCTTGACAGCCTGGGGGATGGTAGAGAAACAGTTACCTTACATGCCTGCCAATTTTTACCTGCGAATCTTGAAAAATGGAGTCACAGTGAAGTTTTTATTTTAAACCGTTTTAAGATGGCCACGGAATTATGTCAGACCGTTTTAAAACGGCACTGGCAAGCGGCAGGTTAAAGCTCCAAAATTCTGATTATTCAGCCCTGCAATGCCATCTTCAGAGGCCTGGGATCCGTCAAGATTCACCATACGCTGTCCATTCCTTTCATATGCTCCCTGTACACTAACCTGAGGCTCAGCAGTGCTATATTTCTCTACAGTCTCAATTTTCTCACTAATTATCTTAACATGGTCGACTACATGCTTCAGCTGGCTATCTACCTGCTGTCGCACTCTATCATATTATTTCTTACCTCATACTTCTACTGCTCTAGCTTAGCATCTACTTCCTCCCTAAGCTGTTGCTGTTCTTCGCTCACCTCCCCCCATTGCCCCCGTAATGCCTCCTGAAGCTGTTCATATCGTTCTTTCTGTTCTTCGTTCTGTGCCTGCAGTTGTTCTTTGATTTCTTTCTTCTGTGCTTGTAAGTGTTCTTCAAGATTTTTCTGTCCTTCATTTTGTGCTTGTAATTGTTCTTGGAGTTTTTCTCACTAATTATCTTAACATGGTCGACTACATGCTTCAGCTGGCTATCTGCATGCTGTCTGCACTCTGTCATATTATTTCTTACCTCATACTTCTGCTGCTCTAGCTTAGCATCTACTTCCTCCCTAAGCTGTTGCTGTTCTTCGCTCACCTCCCCCCATTGCCCCCGTAATGCCTCCTGAAGCTGTTCATATCGTTCTTTCTGTTCTTCGTTCTGTGCCTGCAGTTGTTCTTTGATTTCTTTCTTCTGTGCTTGTGAATGTTCTTCAAGCTTTTTCTGTCCTTCATTTTGTGCTTATAATTGTTCTTGGAGTTTTTCACGTTGTGCCTGTATTAGCTTCACGATTGTCCCCAGAGAAATTTCCTCCTCCTGCCCAACTCGAGACCTTGTCATCACACCTTCTCCTCCCATGTCGAAGGTTAGCCTCACTGCAGCCCCGAAAAAATAATCCCGCTCCTGACACCAGTGTTACATCCCCGTCCCATACTGCCACAGGCTCCAACGGCAGTAGTACAGTACAGGAAGGACGTTGCCCAGTGAGTTCTTCCTATAGTCAGCATTTAGGTGTGCAGTACACAAGATCAGCTGAGGTGAAAATAAACACTGGCTCCTTAAACTTCACTGTCTTTATTTTCCAAGTAATTCCACTTATATAATGCTTTCCAACTTCATTATTCTCACAAGCACAATTTACCAATTAAAGTTACACTTAATGCTTGAGAACACTTCAAAGTTAGTACACTTAATGTTTGCCAACACATCACTTATTACACAAGAACCGAAAATAATCTTCACTGACAGAAATTAGACTTAGTGCTTGCCAGCAACTCTTCACAAACTACACTAACAGCACAGCACTACACTGAAAACCGACTGCACTTCCCTCAAACTGTCCTGAAACCCGACTGAACTTCACTCAAACTGAACTGAAAACTGACTGAACTTGTTCTAGTCTCTTATCCATCCTTATATAAACTTGCATTGTTTTAGAAAGACCTACTTCTCAAACATTCTCGGACGTGCTGGTCTTGTACTTGCCCCTAACAACAGTTACCAACTAAGAGACATCGAAACGTGCTAGAGTTTTCCTACATTATATAACACTCTAAATCTTTTACCATACGAACTTAAGTTACATAATTTAACAAGCAATCACTTAAATAGACCATTATAAAGAAAAAGAGCACAAAAATTAATGCATAACTTACGAAATAACTACGTTCAGAAACTGCAGGCAAACTGGTAACTCTCTCGTACCAGAATCAGAACTAGCTACCATACACGAAACGCCGAGAAGCTTCTCGAGCACCCAGCTGGCAAATCTCACTTCTTAGCAACAGGAAGAAATCAGTAGGATGGAAGTTGTGGAAGCAATGAAGAAAGTCAAAACGGGGAATGCCCCAGGAATTGATGGCGTGTGTGGTGAAATGCTGAAGCATGGGAGAGACATAGTAGTAGAATGGATGTGGAAGATGTGTAGATTGGCCTGGGAAGAAGGCAGAGTCACAGAGGATTGGAAGTCAGGTATAATTATTCCCTTGTGCAAAGGGAAATGGGAAAAAGAAGTGTATGGTAATCATAGTGGCATTTGTCTTCTTAGTGTAATAGGAAAACTATACGGTAGGATGCTTATTGTCAGAGTTAGGGAAGTAACAGAGGAATTAGTTGGAGAAGAACAGGGAGGCTTTAGGAAGGGAAGAGGTTGTGTAGATCAGATATTCAATCTCACATCTTTAGTGGAAAAGTTTCTAGAGAAGGGAAAGAAGTTGTTTGTGGCCTTCATGGATTTGGAGAAAGCATATGACAGGGTGGATAGACAAAGATTGTGGAAAGAATTCATAATATATGGAGTAGATGGGAAGTTACTGAATGCTGTGAAGGGTATGTATGAGGATGCTAAGGCTGCAGGGCGTGTGGATGGTTAACTGAGTTTTTCTGTTTGAAAGTTGGGTCGAAACAGCGATGTGTCATGTCTTCATGGTTGTTCAATCTGTATATGGATGGGGTTATTTAACAGATACAAGGTGGGGCAGTGGATGTTGCAGTGGCCCTAATGAGAGAGGGCAGTGTTTGGAAACTCTCTGTACTGCTGTTTGCAGATGATACTGTGTTGTTGAGTGAAGATGAAGGAGAGCTGCAAGGCATGGTGGATGAGTTCGGGAGAGTGTGTAAGAAACGGAATCTGAAGGTGAATGTGGGGAAGAGTAAAGTCATGGTCTTCGAGAGAGGTGAAGTCAGTGAATGTACAGCGAGGTTGGATGATGAGGAAATGGAAAATGTGAGTACGTTTAAGTACTTGGGTAGTGTGATGAGTAAAGATGGAAGTTTGGCGGGTGAAGTGCTTGAAAGGGTGTAACAAGGAAGAAAGGTTGCTGCATCCTTGAAGGCAGTGATAAGAAGCAGGGAAGTGGGCATGGGAGTGAAAAAGTTATTACATGACAGTATTGTGATACCAACTCTAATGTATGGAAGTGAAGCTTGGACGTTGTTCGAGGGATACAAGTCAAGAATGAGAGCAGTGGAAATGAGTTACTTGAGAGGAGCCTGTCGAGTCACATGGAGAGACAGATTGACAAATGAGGATATGATTGAGGGTTGTGGTGTGGATGTGGATGTGATAGGAAGCATTAGGAGAAACACACTGAGGTGGTTTGGCCATGTGGAGAGGATGGAGAGTGAGAGGCTGACGAGGAGAGTGTATGTCAGTGAGGTGGAGGGGGGGAGAGGGAGGGGAAGGCTAATGATGAGATGGAGGGATGGAGTGAAGAGGTACCGGTATATGAGAGAGGGGGCTGTGAACTGGGAGCAGGGCAGTGAAATGCCGGGGGACAGGGTGACGTGGAGGCGATTTGTTTGTGGCCACCCCGTATAATGGAGTAAGGCTTCTGCAAATAGACACACACACAGACACACACACACACACACACACACACATATATATATATATATATATATATATATATATATATATATATAATCAGCCATTTGAGTGTCTACTGCAGGACACGGCCTATCCCGACCGAATTGGGGACGATACAGCCAATGTATTTCTACCAAGTGGTTTAGGCTGTCTAGTTTAGATTGTATGTAGGGTGAGACGTGCTTGTAAGTGTAATTGTAGTGTTGGAGTGGCTTTGGATGTGTGTGTAGTCTGTGAATCAAGTGTAATTGGTCCACACAAGCTGACTGGGTGCAAGCATACCTTATAGTATGCGACACTGGTCCAAACACAGCATCCCTTACGTCCGCCAAGCAGTACGTGGCCAAAAGAACACTCCCAAAGTTTATTACCCTGGCGGGGCACAAACCCTTGTTCTTCAGTGTGCGAAAATGCACACTTTACCACTGTACCACAGAGGCTCCATATATATATATATATATATATATATATATATATATATATATAGTGTGTGTGTGTGTGTGTGTATTAATTCCGATTTATTAAAATCTTTGTTAGTGTGTGTGTGTGTGTGTGTGTGTGTATTAATTCCGATTTACTAAAATCTTTGTTATCTTAGCTCAGTTTAGTATGTCCAATGGTCTTGCCTACATTAGAGGTGTACGATATGTAGGAGGACTACTGGGCCTTGGGAGCAGGCTGAGAAGCCTATAGCCCAGAGTCGAGCACATAAAAAATAAAAAAAAAACATTAACCCGCCCCATCGTGACGTTTTCTGGGCAATGGTACGCCTCAGTCCTGACATTTTTGGACCTTTTTTTTTTTTGGCTCAAACATCCACTTTTGGTGAGAAACATCGAAAATTCATAGAGAAATCACTCACCTGAGGTTTAAAATACTTGATCTAGGTACGAGTACCTCCTTACCTGACTGGGTTTTCTAACAGGCTGGCAACAAAGAAAATTGAGTTCTATGGGAGGGTAACTATTTCATCCACTCAAAAACAGTATTTATTTATTTACTTGGTACGAATTTATATGTAGTACAAGAGTATATTGGTTTTCAAACAGTATTATAGGCATTATAAGCATTGTTTCACTCACCACTGACCGGGCTAATGTGTGGCCCGGCCTGCACTATATGTGCAGGGAATCTTTTAACGAACGAACAAACGAACGTTTCACTCACTAACTCATCACCATTCATGACCTTTTTTTCCCACATTACCTGATCATCATTTCTTACTGTTTCTTCCTCTAATGCTATGTAAACTTTGTCCTCCACATTGACATCGATTGAGGAATCACTCTGGCCCTGAATGTCTTTATTGGCCAGGTCACTGGTAACAGGTGAATTGCCGAGACAATGGCGTGCAGGGGGGGGGAGAGGTTATGCGGTGTAAGACATTGTCCCTGCTTGGCATCTTGTAGAGGAATAGAGGAAGGTGTCCCGTGTATACGTGCCAAAAATCACTCGTGAAATCACTCACGAAAATTGAAAATTGTGCAAATTAGGGACCTTGCAATGTTGCCACATTAATTCACGTCTCCAGGATATGAGTGCACATCATGTGAGGACGTGAATTCACGTCTCCGGGACGCGGCGGGTTAAGTACTTTACATTTTGTCAACATTAAATTCCATATGCCAAGTTTTAGACCATTTGGACAGTATATCGAGGTTCTTTTGTAAGTTATGCTAATTGTTAGTCGAGTCAATGATACGCCCTCTTTTTGTGTTATCGGCAAATTTTCTAATTTTGATAGTGATTCCTACGTCTAGATCATTTATAAATATTATGAATAATATGGGATCGTGTACTGAGCCCTGTTGTACACCATTAGTTACTAATCCCCAATTCGACTTAGTTCAATTGATTAATGCTCTCTGCTTTCCTCCCTTCAGCCAGGACTTTACCTATTTTAAGATATTGCTCTCTATACCGAGTGCTCGAACCTTTCTGAGAAATCTTTTGTGTGGGACCCTATCAAAAGCTTTACTAAAATATATATAAGTAATGTTGTAAACTTTGTTGCTATCTACTGCCTGATAGACCTCCAAGAAGATTGACAAATTGGTGAGGGAGGATCGTCCTTGCATGAATCCGTGCTGACTTTCACTTATAAGATTATATCTTTCTAACTGGCCTCTAATCATATTTGCCAAAACTGACTCTACTGTAGCATTTTTCCTACTATTGATGTTAGACTTGTCGGACCATAATTCAATGCAAATGTTTTATCACCCATTTTAAAGATGGGCACTACGTTTGCAGTCTTTCATGCATCTGCAACTTCTTAAATTAAAAAGTCATTAAATAACATTAAAAGTGGGTGACATAATTCTTCTTTGATTTCCTTTATATATATATATATATATATATATATATATTTTTTGGTTTATATTGTCCAGACCTGGCGATTTTTTAGGTTTTAACTTATTAATCTCTTTCAACACACCCTTCTTAGTAATGGTTATTTTGCTAAGATTTTTGTCTGTATTATCATCGTACAGCTACCACAAATTGACTTAGGACCTACCCTGACAAGGTATTAAAAAACACAGAAATCATGGTATATTACAATTTTTGTTCAAGAAATGCCATTCACTAACTTGTGGAGAGTGACCATGCTTCTGTAGGTACCGGGCACCAAGCGACGATTTAGCTGAAATTTCGAGTCTTACAGAATTGAATAAAACACACATCATCGTCTTGGACATGTTCTCGTGCATCCGACAATATATCTATATGACCACATAGTCACATGGTGGTAAGATAAAACGCCTGAATATGAACAGCTGGTGGCGCAAGCAACCCACCCACCACCCGCGGTGATTGAGGTAGGTCATTGTCTGGGAAAAACGGCCTATATTTACAATGGCCTTGGCAAGGATCACGTGATTAATGTATCATCAACCCTTTCTTTCTCTCTCTCTCAAAGTACGATAAATTACCTTTACCTTCCACACAGCCGACAAAGCATACGTTATTATACAATTTAGGCCTACCCGTAACTCTCTCTCTCTCTCTCTGAGAGAGGAGGGAGAGAACATAGAATAAAAGAGAAAAGAGGGACGAATGTTTGTGCCTTATCTCCTCACTCAAAGGGATGTTCCTTTGCCATTCCCGTATTTATTCTCTCTCTCTCTCTCTCTCTCTCTCTCTCTCATGTGTGTGTGTGTGTGTGTGTGTGTGTGTGTGTGTGTGTGTGTGTGCGTGTAGATTCCCTTGTGCCTGGTGTGGGGTTGGCGGCATCACGGGAGGAAAATTAGTTCGCGCTCCATGGTGTCTGCGCACATGCATATTCTGAGTGTATATGGGGCAGTGAATGGGTGGTGTCGAGAGGTGCCACATGCCCCTATTTCCCATAAAAATTTCAGCCACCTACTCCTCGTGGCGCGGTTTTGGTATGCCTTTGAAAATTGCACTCATTTGAGGCCTATCACTTTCGACTCCGATAAGTCCAAAATGAGGCCTATCGTTCTCAATGGGTTAATATGAAATCATGTTTCCCCTGGGGGTAGGGGGGTTTTCAAGAATACTCCCCCAGTATCCCTGCTTGTCGTAAAAGGCGACTAAAAGGGTTGGCGGAGGGTTAGTGCCCCTCCCTGGAAAACAACTAACTAAAAAAACAAACAAGAAGCCTCGGACAAGGACTGACCAAACGTTGACGACCCAAGACCGGACAAAGGACTTGGTAATGTGTACATGGAATGTAAGAGGAGCGAATGATGAGGTGAAAGAGAGAGAGATTGTCCAGGTGCTTGAGGATGCGAAAGTGGATGTATGTGGAATAACTGAAACAAAATGGAGAGGAGAAAGTGTGAGAGAATGGGAGTATGGATGGGGTATATGTGCAGGAGTAGATGAGAATGAGAGGGCAAAGGAAGGAGTGTGTATAGTTGTGAGTAAAAGATGGAAGAAGAGCATAAGACAGTATGGATCAGTTGGGTCAAGGATTGTGTGGGTAAAGTTGAAAGTTGGAATACAAATGTGGGCGATTGTGTGTGTGTATGCGCCAACGCAAGATCGTGCTAGAAGAGTGAGAGAAGAGTTCTGGACAAATGTGGAAGTGTGCATGGAAAAGTTTGGAAGGAATGAGAGAGTGTTTTTGATCGGTGATATGAATGGTAAAGTTGGTAATGTGAAGGTGGATGGAATAGTTGGTGAGTGGGGTGTGCCTGCTGAGATAGATGAGAATGGGAGTGCGTTAGTGGACATCTGTGCTGGGAGGGGTTGGTAATAGCCAATACCCTCTTCAGGCATAAAATGATCCACAGGTATACATGGCGAGTGATGAGAAGGGTGGGTGGTGAACTGAATGAAAGGAAGGCAATGATTGATTATGTGTGTGTGGATGAAAGGATGCGAAGATGTATATTGGATGCAAGAGTTTATAGAGGTTGGGGAGTGGCCTTTCTGACCACTACTTGGTGGTGGCCAGAATTAGGATGCAAGTAAGATGGAGGAATAGAAGAAGGGAAAGACGAGAGGAAGGAGTAGTTGCAAGGAGAGTGGAAAGGTTACAAGAGGATGAGAAAAGGCAGAGTATAAGAGAGAAGTGGAGGAACGATTGGGCAAATATGAATTGGAGCAGATGGGAGACGTGGAAGGTGTGTGTAAGATATTTACAGAAGAAATATGTGCAGCATGTGATGTGGTGTGTGGAAGGAAGAGAAGACGGAGGGGGTGCAAGGAACAGAGTGGTGGACTGAAGAGGTGAAACAGGCTGTAGCACAAAAGAAGAAAGCATACAATGAATGGATGAGAAATAGGGGCGTGGAAGAAGTTGAGAGGCAGAAGAGAGAGTTATATGTGGAAAGGAAGAGAGAGGTGAAAAGATTAGTAAGAGAGAGTAAGAAGAGAGTGGATGAGGAATTTGGAAGGAATTTGAGTGTAAAGTGGAGGGACTGTAAGAAAATGTTCTGGAGAGAAGTGAAAAGAGTAAGACAGGGTGGAAGTGAAGTTAGCAGGGAGTGAAAGATAAACATGGTAGATTACTAGTGGAGAAGGGAGAAAAAGTGAGCAGATGGAGAGAACACTTTAAGGAATTGTTGAACGTAGAGGATGGAAGTAATGCGAGTATAAGTGGCTGGGGAATGGCTGGGAGAAGGAGGGAGGTGAGAAGACAGGTAGAAATCAGTAGGATAGAGGTTGTGGAAGCAATGAAGAAAGTTAAATCGGGGAAAGCCCCAGGAATTGATGGAGTGTGTGGTGAGATGCTGAAGCATGGGGAAGAGATAGTAGTAGAATGGATGTGGAAGATGTGCAGATTGGCCTGGGAGGAAGGTAGAGTCCCGGAGGATTGGAAGTCAGGTATAATTATTCCCTTGTACAAAGGAAAAGGGGAAAAAGAAGTGTGTGGTAATCATAGGGGCATTTGTCTTCTTAGTATAATAGGAAAAGTGTATGGTAGGATACTTATAGACAGAGTTAGAGAAAGAACAGAGAAATTAGTTGGAGAAGAACAGGGAGGCTTTAGGAAGGGAAGAGGTTGTGTAGATCAGATATTCATTCTTAGATCTTTAGTGGAAAAGTTTCTAGAGAAGGAAAGAAGTTGTATGCGGCTTTCATGGATTTGGAGAAAGCATATGACAGGGTGGATAGACAAGGATTGTGGAAAGTGTTAAGAATATATGGAGTAGATGGGAAGTTGTTGAATGCTGTGAAGAGTATGTATGATGGTGCTAAGGCTGCAGTGCGTGTGGATGGTGAACTAAGTGAATTTTTCTCTTTGAAAGTTGGTTTGAAACAGGGATGTGTCATGTCTCCATGGCTGTTCAATCTGTACATGGATGGGGTAATAAAAGAGGTACAAGGTAGGGTAGTGGATGTTGGAGTGGCCCTGGTGAGAGAGGATAGTGTTTGGAAACTCCCTGTACTGTTGTTTGCAGATGATACTGTGTTGTTGAGTGAAGATGAAGGGGAGCTGCAAGGCTTGGTGGATGAGTTTGAGAGAGTGTGTAAGAAACGGAACCTAAAGGTGAATGTAGGGAAGAGTAAAGTGATGGTCTTTGAGAGAGGTGAAGTCAGTGAATGTATAGCGAGGTTGGATGGTGAGGAATTGGAAAATGTGAGTACGTTTAAGTATTTGGGTAGTGTGATGAGTAAGGATGGAGGTTTGGAGGGTGAAGTGCTTGAAAGGGTACAGCAGGGAAGAAAGGTTGCTGGTTCCTTGAAAGCAGTGATAAGAAACAGGGAAGTGAGCATGGAAGTAAAAGTTACTACATGACAGTATTGTGATACCAACTCTAACGTACGGAAGTGAAGCTTGGACGTTGTTGGAAGGACACAAGTCAAGAGTGAGAGCAGTGGAAATGAGTTATTTAAGAGGAGCTTGTGGAGTCACGTGGAGAGACAGGCTGACGAATGAGGATATAAAGGAGCGTTGTGGTGTTGATGTGGATGTGATAGGAAGCGTTGTGAGGAACACACTGAGGTGGTTTGGCCATGTGGAGAGGATGGAGGGTGAAAGACTGACGAAGAGAGTGTATGTGAGTGAGGTGGAGGGTGGAAGAGGGAGGGGGAGACCGAGGATGAGATGGAGGGATGGGGTGGAGAGGTATATGAGAGAGGGGGGTGTGAGTTGGGAGCAGGGTAGTGAAATGGCGGGGGACAGGGCGACTTGGAGGCGATTTGTTTGTGGCCACCCCAAACGGGATTGAGGCGTCTGGCAATAGATAGATAGATGTTTCTCTTGTTTTTGAGGACCAGTTGGATGTGTTTTGGCATGGAGTCACTTAGATCTCTAAGGTAATTTATTGACATTTCTTTGCACCAAAAAAATATTTATCAGTTAGAGGCTTCATCAAACTCTGTTTCAGAGGTCTGCCACCAGGTGGTCTACCGTCGCACAGTCTCGATTAAATATTTTTGCGGGATTTTAAAGACCTGTGAAATTGTACCTAATACTAATATTATTGCTATTTATAAGAATCTTTTTTTCCTATTCAATCCAGTGCATACTTATATACCTGTAAAGAAAAAATAACCAGGCTCTCACAGAATCTTAGCTTGGGGACTAAAATAGTGTGCTGTCTATTTACATATATTTGAATAAATCGTGTACACTTAGTAAAAGGAGATTACCTTCAGGACTTCTGATGTGTGTATTTTAGCATGCTTTAAAGAAATAAGCAGTTGCACTGAAAATAATGTACTGAATGGTTGCTTAGTTGGTGAATCAGCCATATTAACCCGTCACGTCCCGAGGTTTTCCGCACCTCCGACATCCCCCAGTCCCGAGGTATTTTCGATTTTTTTTTTTTTGGCTAAAACCTTCGCTTTTGGTGAGAAACATCGAAAATTCATAGAGAAATCGCTCACCTGAGGTTTAAAGTGCCCAATCCAGGTAGGAGTTCCTCCTTACCTGAGTGGGTTTTCTAACATGCTGGCACCAAAGAAAACGAGTTCTATGGGAGGGTAACTATTTTATCCACTCATAAACGGTATTTATTTATTTACTTGGAACGAATGTATATGTAGTATGACAGTATATTGGTTTTCAAGCAGTAATAAAGGCAATATAAGCATTGTTTCACTCACTAACTAATCACCATACCTGACCTATTTTTGCCACACTACCTGATCATTATTTCTGGCTGTTTCTTCTTCTAATGCTATGTAAACATTGTCCTCCACATTGTCATCGATTGGGGAATCACTCTGGCCCTGAATAACTTTACTAGCCAGGTCACTGGTAACAGGTCCTTTGCCAAGACAATGTTGTGAGGGGGGGAGGGGGGAGGTTATGCAGTGTAAGGCATTGTCCCTGCTTGGTATCTTGTACAGGAATAGAGGAAGGTGTCCCGTGTATACATACGAAAAATCACGTGAGAAAATTGAAAATTGTGCAAATTAGCGACCTTGCAATTGCACAACGTACTGGTACGTCGCCGGGACTGGCAAATGCAAATCGTTGCAATGTACCCATACGTCGACGGGATGGGGCGGGTTAATACAAACAAACGGCAGTGCGGTACGACACTAACCATAGAAAAGTACGAGGAGTTGAAGTGTAAACTAACTAAACTGTGCAATGGGGTCAGGGAAACATTTAAAAGCATTATTTATAATAGAATTTAGTTACTAAAATGATCAAGACATGTAACAGGTCTGTATTGTTATGAAAAGTCATACGTCAGGCAGGGCAGCATATCAAAAGGTGATGCCGAACCTGCGGCTGCATATCTACTTTCTTTTGTGGATACTAACGAATGACAAATATTTTAATAACTGTTATCCTGTTTTATGGATTGATCTAGTAAAATTGCCTAGGTTTCATCTCTATGTTATGTTTACAGAGATGAGTCAACTGTCGAAAGCTGAGTTTACAAAATGACACCTATAATACATTATATATAATCAAAAGGCTCCCATACTGTAATTTCTTTGTAGCATATCATGCCAGCTCAGTAATTTCATGTTTTGGGGTGTTTTACTTTGTGTCAAAATTAAAAAGAAATTACTCACTGGCTACTTTTTCAATGCCTACCCCGCATCAGAGCTGGGCGACGGAAGCGAACCTAGTGGCAGATTTCTGAAATAGGATCTGGTGAAGTGTCTAGTTCAGTCTTGAGGTTGTCCAGGGTGGGTGTCTTCTTCTATGCCATGATTATCTTCATTTTTGTCCAGCAGTTTTCTATCGGATTTAGATCCACACTGTTGCCAGAGCAGTCGGGACCTCAATTTGATGATCCTGAAGCCATTTTGTCACCTTTTTTGACTTGTGACATGAAGCTGAATCGTGCATGAAAAAGTTGCACCCATGAATAGCAAAAAAGTTTAACAAATGATCTTTCAGAACTTCAATGTACTGGCCACCATTCATCATCAAGTACTTAGGAAGAAAGTAGAGGTGTTATGAGTCCATATTATAATTACAAATCATAATGGATAGATAGATAAATAGATAGATAGACAGCTCCATGCGAGCCTGGGAAAGGGAAATGATCTTGCAAGCTAACTGAGGAAATGTTGACGACAGATAGGATGTAGCAGAGTCAGAAGATGATGTAGGTAGTGTGTCAGTGACAGCAGGCGAACAAAGCCTAGTGACATACACACATACTCACACACAGGTTTCTGGAACTTTCCAACCACAGTGTAACACACGTGACACGACCCCTGTTTCACCAGAATTTAGGAAAGAGAGCTCAGAAGGAGGCTAGCATTTGAACAGACAGGTAGTGGAGAGAGTGAACAAGAAAGAGGGGCTCAACTAGACTTACTTATTATATTGTCTCTGTAAGACATACCCTGTTCACATTAGATTTCTCTGAAGAT
The DNA here is from genome assembly GCF_032717465.1 of Coenobita brevimanus. NCBI lineage: Eukaryota > Metazoa > Arthropoda > Malacostraca > Decapoda > Coenobitidae > Coenobita > Coenobita brevimanus. Next base: position 15,753,227 of record NC_136986.1, read on the forward strand.
AATAAAATAAGATCAACTCCTGTATTCATCTTTAATTCCTACTACAAGAAATCGAGAGTGACAACTAAACCACAAAACTTCTCTACAAGTAACTACAAAGTCTCTTATGATATTATTTCAAAGTCTTTTACGACATTATTTGGTGGCAAGCGGAACTACGGACATCGTCTCCGAATCAAAAACGAATTTCTACAACAACAGATGAGACTCTACAAGATTAGCTTCAGTTCTACAGTGAATACAGCCTACAATGCAAATAGCCTACAAGTCTACAAAACAACTCTATAATCTTCACGTAACTTCAAGCAGCAGCAAGAAGAATAAAAAACAAAGCAAGCAAAGAAGAGGAAAGACCAAAGCAACAAGCAAACAAACCCCCACCACTCTCTCCTGCGTACCTCCATCGCTGACGCAGAGGTCAAGACATGCAGCAAAACACCAGAGCCACATTTATAACGCGACTTACTCACCTTTCTTCACCCAGCTTAAGCATCGCTACTCAGTATTCACCACAGCTACCATATGCTGAGATGACTTCACAACGCGAGTTTGCCACGCCAAGCAACGTGTGACTGACACCAGGCACTTCTCACCCACTACTCATTACTCATTATTCACATAGCTCCTACTCATACTCATTTCCACAGTATTCAGTTGGAAATTCGACGTTCTATGCTGAGGTTTGCCTGTGACAGCTGTTAACTACCACAAGCACCAGGCCATGGAATTTCCTGAGTAATATCATCCATCAACACAGCACTAGAATTATCAAGAGATCTTCAATCAACCCTGCATTTTTCTTCCGAGATCGACATTTGCATCGACACACCTCTACGATCTGTATCAAGTGGGTAAAATTATACTTATTCATTTCTTCTCACTGCTAAAATTAGCTATATTCAACTTCTTTATTTATTTCTATATATACACTTATACAATCACTATCTACCATTTATTTCAACTCATTTACTCATCTATTTAGTTAGGACATAAATAAACAAAAGGTGTATTTCATAACAACATATCTTAATGACAGGAATATTTTCGCCACCACCCACGTTCATACCAGATGACACACAATTAGCCACAACAACAGATTCACAATTAGGAGAGCACCAAGGCAACACACCCCTTGTACAAACCTCACTACAAATTAAAGACCAAGAAATAAATACGTCAGTTCCACATGATGAGTAGGAAACCCCCTCTGACGTAACAAGTGAGGACTTTGTCGCTGACTTGCACACGTATGCCAATACACTTAACAGGGTTCACGGTTCCGGCCGAATATATTCCACCATTCCCTCACACAACGATAAACAAGTCCAAGTTAAATTAACAGAGCAAACAGTAAAAATGAATCATGAAACAAATACCGCGGATCTAACAACCCCACCCCATGTGTACGTGTACCATGAAGATAAAACTGCCCCAAAATTCTCTGGCACAGTAAATGATCGCATTGATGTTATTTAATTAGTCAGTCAGTGCGAACAAATGTTCATCAAGCGCCACATACTAGATGAACAAGAGAAAATTGCCATTTTTTCATCTTGAATAAGCCAGGAAAGATGTCCAGCAAGCAATTTATTGCGATCGGACAAGCTCCTTAAAGCTAGGACGTATGATGAATTTAAAACTGAATTTTTGAAGAAATTTTCTGGAGGTATGAACTTCTTGCCAGGTATAATTCCAGAATTACATAAGATTGTAGATCTTGTAAGGGAGCACACTACAAACAATGTGCTCAGTGAAATAACTGCTGATGTCTCCACAATCAAAAGAACATTGTTAGTTACTTTGGAAAACTCAAATTGGATAACAGATGATGGAAAGATGTCCCCAGACCTCGTCGTGGACATCATGGGTTATGTAGCTGCCTTGTGTAAATTACCTGATAGGACCCTTAAGATCGCCAAGACGATCGCATACACCCCAGGCATGTGCTTACTAGACTTAATGAACGAGGTAGAGATGCAGTGCAGTAAAGCAGGTATGGTCGACACACCTGCACATTCTAGTAGAATGAGAATACCTGAGACAGTATCAGCTGTGAAAACATCTACACCGACCCCAAACAGAGAACAAAATCGATCGCGACCCGAAAGCAGGCAGAGCAAACAACCAAACGTGACGAGGGCTCGATCACAAACACCAGGCTACAGGCAGTTTCATAAGTTTTCGCGCAGCCCGAGCAGGTCTCGCGCCAAAAACAACACTACTTATGGGAAGTCACCTCGTAGGTCACAGTCAAGGGATAGGTCCATTCTATGTCATTATTGTGCAAAACCAGGACACACAAGGTATGAATGCTTTATCAAAGCAAAAGAGGATAAAGAAAAGACACATGGATTTGGTCCTTACTGTAGGCATCATAGATACCAAGGGCACTGGACCAGTGACTGCAAAACAGTAGAAAAAATTGTGTCTATGTACAAATCGGGGGAAGACCAAGTCATGACAAAAAACGAACAAACGTAAAGAAAAACAAGTCTAAAATTCATATAGGAGGCATGTTGGGAAATGAGTGTATCTTGATACCAGCTGTATGTGAGGATCAAAACGTTTCCTTAATTTTAGACACAGGCTCTCCAGTGAATTTAATAACACATGAAGAAATAAATAGAATTCTTAAAAATAAGAAGAAAGTAACTTTTCTGGATGAAGCTGATTTAGATTTATATACGGTAGATGGAAAACAAATTACAGTGAAAGGTATGATAAGATTAAATATCAGTTTCACAGAGACTACAAGACCATTCTCTGCATTTTTCTATATCGTTGAAAACTTAGCAATTAAAGCTCATATGTTACTGGGCTTAAGATCCATGAGAGCAGAGAACATAACTATACTCCCACAAATGAATGGAATAGACTTTGACAATGAATTCATAGAGGAAATACCATCAGAACCCTCACCGATTAATAAAAGAGAACCAAAAAGAATTGGTAATATTAAAGGCTTAAACAAACATACACAAACAGATGAGTGTATAGATCCACTCCCACCACCAGCCCCAGCCTCCAGAATTAGTGACCCAGATAACAGTACTGATTTATCAATTTTTCCAGCCCATCTCACCAATGATTTAGTTATACCACCTAATTCCTACATGAAAGTTACCATAAAGAGCAAATTACGGAATAATACTGTTCTTTTCTTAGAAGAATTATGTAAAGTAAAGGGAGTGTCAGTATAAAACGCATTATGTCAGATGAACGACAAAGGGCAAACTCAGATATTCATAATTAATCACATGAATGGGGAGTTTCAGTTGAAAAAAGGGACTTGCATAGTTAATATTGAAAAATGTCCGGCCCCTGTGAAGGAAATAGTTATACCTGGAGTGAGAAGTGAGATAAAACCTACGGATAGAGAAAGAATAAAAGAGAATTTAATTCACTCAGGTGAATTTGATGAAGAAAATGATTTGTTAACCCTGCTGGAAACACACAGGGACACTGTAGCATTACCTGGAGAACAATTAGGGCGTACTAACTTGATTAATCACATGATTAATGTGCACCCAGAAACACCACCAATTTTCGTACCAGCTTCCCGCATACCACACTCCCAATGTACACTTGCAAATCAGTATGTCGATGAAATGTTAAAACTTGGAAATATTGAGCCTTCAAAGTCTCCCCGCGGAATGCCCGATTATTCTTCATGCCCAAACGAAATGGAGAAATGCGTGCGGTAATAGATTACCGTAAACTAAATAATCACACAATCCCACACCGATTTCCCATGCCATTGCTAAGCGACGTTCTACAGAATATTGGACCTGAGAATAACATATTCTCAACGATCGATCTCCTAAACAGCTATTATCAGATCCCGGTTTCGGAGGAGTCACGTAAATACACTGCCTTTTCCACAAACAGAGGCCATTACCAATATACAAGAATGCCAATGGGACTGAGGACAGCCCCAGGCACATTCCAGCGTCTTATGAATTACGTATTGTCTGGAATTTTAGGACAAGGAATATTTGTTTATCTTGAAGATATTATAATCGCAACGAAGAATATTAAGGATCATCTCAGGAAACTAGACTTACTCTTATAAAGGCTTAGTGATGCTGGTTTAAAAATTAAGCTTTCTAAATGCAAACTTTGCATTAAGAAAATAAATTTCTTAGGCCACAAATTACGCTCTAATGGTATTCACACCACTGATGACAAAACAAAGGCAGTGAGAGATTTTCCTGAACCCACTACGACTGACGAAGTTAGACAATTTTTAGGTCTGGCTGGGTACTATAGGTCATTCGTACCACAATTCTCTCATATAGCCTTTCCTCTATTCCAAATACTCAAAAAAGATGCTATATTCTAATGGGAAGAAGAACAAAAAAGGGCAACAATCTACAAATTAAACTAACAAATGCACCTTGTTTAGCATATCCAGATTACACAAAATCATTTCTTATTTCTACAGACGTATCAGTTAAAGGATTAGGGGCTGTACTGATGCAGGAAGATAAAAGAGGAAAGAATCAACCAATTGCATTTGCCAGCAGACAAAGAAGAGGTGCAGAGAAAAATAATTGCACTACAGACTTAGAGGCACTTGCAGTGGTTTTTGCATTACAAAAGTTTCGAGAATTGGTATATGGTTACGAAATCCACTTATTCACCTACCATAAACCACTGGTGGGTATGTTTAAAGAAAAACTCCTTTCTGGGAGGAGAGCAAGATGGAAATGTACAGTTGAAAACTACAACGTACAAATTCATTACATACAAGGTAAAATGAACATAGTAGCTGACGCATTATCTAGGAACCCGAACACAATTCAGGTCGCGGCATTAGATCTCAAAGGAAATATCCCAAACCACGATGATATCGTTAAGGCACAAAGACTTGACCCAATATGGTCTAAAGTTATATACAAGTTAGAAGGTGGAGATGACATACAATTACCCAAACTGCATGTCCCATTCGAATAATTCACAATGGTCAATAATACATTATACAAGATTAACTCTAAACAACCAAAACGCCAAAGAAATACTAACCAGTTGGTAGTACCTAATGACATGATACCCCAAGTATTACGAACGATACACGATAGCCCACATGCAGGACATCCTGGAAAGGATAAGACATTCAAACAAGCCCAGCTGTTATATTACTGGCCTTCATTACGAAAAGATATAAACAATCATATAGACAGATGCGAATCATGTGCGAAACACAAAGGATACCCAATCACACCTGCACCGATGGGTAATTACCCTGTACCACATGAACCATGGGACGTTGTCGCTGTTGATTTGCTCAAGATGCCATTATCATACAATAATAACCTATACTTATTCGTAGCAACGGATCATTTTTCCCGTTATGTCATTTTAGCTCCAATTAAAGATAAAACAGCAGAGACAGTAGCAAAGGCAATAACAGATAATGTAATATGTCGCTTTACTACCCCAAAGGTACTAATAAGTGATAATGGAGGAGAATTTAATTCTGAGATCTTACAAGAAATATGTAAACAATACAACATCAAAAAGGTTAACGTTTTAGCCTATCACCCTGCATCGAATGGGTTGGTAGAGAGACAAAACAAAAAAGTATTAGATGTGCTACGACACATTCTCAGTGAAAATTATGCAAGCTGGGATGATTGGATTCCCAGAGTAGAAGCCTCAATTAATGGATCTATAAATAAATCCATAGGTGACACACCATATTTCATTATATATGGGACAGATAAAAAACTACCATATGAGCTCCTAGAAGGTGACAGTCTGCCCATATTGAATAACGATGATTACTCTATACTCCGTTTACGTGAATTCCAGGACATACACAAAAGAGTCAAAAGACAACGATGTCCAAGGAAGAAATGACGGAGGCATTTAAAAAGAAGGCAAGAGATTCACCTATCAGCTTAGGAGACATTGTTTATAGTATCATTCATACGAGAGACAATAAATTATCCCCAAAATTTGAGGGCCCATACAGAGTAATTAACATAAAAACAAACAAAGTTTTAAGTCAGTGTCAAGTGGCGAAGAGAAACTAGTTCATATTGACCATTTAAAACGAGTTTCAAGGGAATTATCCAATAATTATTCAGCATCGTATACAACCGAACAGGATAACGTACCTCAAGAAACCAAGCAGGAAAACAACAATGATTACAAAAAGAAATTAAGGTCGTATACCAAACAATCGAACATAGGTGCAACTGTTCCAATAAAATCTACAGTACATCATTTACGAGAATTAAATATCGATATAAACTCCTTCTATAAATGAAATAACAATCAACTGTAAAGGCCCTATCACACAGTACCTCATATCAGGAACGGCCGAGGAAGATTTAAGTGGAACAAAACTTGGGCGCTATCACACACGTTCCTCATATCCTCGGCAATGGACATGCTTGTCATACTGTTGCCAGAGCCCCATCTCGCGACTGTGGAAAGTGATCGCTGTCGCTGACTCGGTAAAGAATAAGGAGAAGCAACTTTGTTTACAAACTGGTACGCACGCGGAACTGCCTCAATTTCTCTATAAGGGCGAATTCAGCTGCCCTTGTCCAGGAAATCGATGATAAAGCCATCAGTACGTTGTTGTTGTGGTGGTGTTTTCAGGTGGTGACTGGTTCGTCTACTCTACCTGCAGTGGAGTCCTCAGTTGTAAACACGTGATATCTTATCGACATCACAGTTTCCTCGGTGTAGGAAATATTAACTCTTTATTAGGCCTTCAAAACGATTGATATTTATTATAAAATATTAATAAGTATTCAGTGTTATGCTAAATGTTTAACCCGCGCCGTCCCGAGGACGTACTTCCACGTCCTCACGTTTTGTCACAGCTAATCCCGAGGACGTACTTCAACGTCCTGCAATTGCAAGGTTCATAATTTCCACAATTTTCAATTTTCGCGAGTCGTTTTTGGTACGCATACACGGGACAGCTTCCTCAACAAGATGCCAGGCAGAGACAATGCCTTACCCAGCATGACCTCCTCCCCCCCCCTGCATGCCCTTTTCTTAGCAATTCACCTGTTATCAGTGACCTGGCCAGTATAGCCATGTCATGCCACGGTACGAAATTCAGGGCCAGAGTGATTCCCCAATCAATGACAATGTGGAGGACAAACTTTACATAGCATTAGAGGAAGAAACAGTTAGAAATGATGATCAGGTAATGTGGCAAAAAAAGGTCAGGTATTAGTGAGTGAAACAATGCTTATAATGCCTATATTACTGCTTGAAAACCAATATACTCTTGTACTACATATAAATTCGTAACAGTAAATAAATAAATACCGTTTATGAGTGGTGTGAAATAGTTATCCTCCCATAGAACTCGTTTTCTTTGGTGCCAGCCTGATAGAAAACCCAGTAAGGTAAGGAGGCTCTCCTACCTGTAATGAGTATTTTAAACCTCAGGTGAGCGATTTCTCTATGAATTTTCGATGTTTCTCACCAAAAGCGAAAGTTTTAGCAAAAAAAAAAAAGGGTCAAAAAATGGTCGGGATTGGGGGGTACCAGTGGTCAAAAAGTGGTCGGGACTGGGCTGGTTAATAATGTAGTATGATATATTCTCTGTCGAGTAGCCTGGGTTTTGGTTACACTGTTTTGCCCGTCGTAACCTCAGCAGGAATCCATCCAGATGGGTTCCAAATGCCCGTGGTATCGTCGGCAATTTTGCCACGTTACCGTTCCGATTTACCATCGTATCCTCGGCAAACCTCGTATGAAGTGCCGTGTGATAGGGCCTTAACGCACATCATCACTATCATCGACCACAGCATGACCATATTAGGAAATTAATAGATTTTTTTTTTTCGGTAGGTTACGATGAAGGAACTTATGCTATGGATTCTCCTGTACATAGCAAGAGGATATGCGCGCTTAGACCCCCAACACATAGTACAAGGATGCCTCATAGCTCCAACGGCCATGACTACAATCGTTAAGGACGTCATGAGTACTGAAATAAGTCTAGATTACTTGTATGAATTACCTACTTATCTAGACAAACTTGTGAAGCCTATGCGAACTGTGGACTTCATGAGAGGAAACTATGTTTCACAAGCACATAACACAAAGGAAGTGAATAAAATGGTAAAGTTAGCGAAATGGAAACTAGAACAAGCAAAGTCAACTATGCTCATCATGATCCAAGATCTCCCATCTTATGGAATGGAGGTACTGAGCGACAGGAACAACATCACACGTACTCGCCAAAAGCGCGGTTTGTTCGACCTGGGTGCGCAGTTCTTGGGAACATCTTTGGATTGGCTACAGAGGATGACCTTAAAGATATAAACAACAAATTTAATAAAATAGCTCAGATACTAACATACCAAGATAAATTCATCACAGGACAGAACTCAGCAATGAAGACAATTGTGAAAAATCTGAAAAAGGCAGAAAACATAGCTCTCGAAAGTGTATATAAAATATATGAAATGGAAGTAAACATTACACTTTTCCAACACTTCTCCATCATCACAGAGCATATTGACACGATTCTACAACAATTAGATAACACTAGAGATCGTTTCAGGGCACTTATGCAAGCAATTTCGAATGCTGGTGATGGCAAGATCACAATTGACTTACTCCCAGTTCATGAGCTACGTCAGATAATTAGTCAAGGCATACATAAACATAAATTGAAGCCTTTGTTCCGCAGTAGGGAATTCATGCAATATTATCCATATTTAGAGGCAACACTAACCCCAACATCAGTAGTAGTTCATGTACCATTCATAACTGAAGACCTGTTCACAGTATACCAAATACACCCCTTCCCCTATAAAAATAACAACACTTTGGTCTTCATCAACATCAACACAGACACCGAACTCATCATGGTCTCCAAGAGACGGGACACTGTCACTTTCACAAGTGAATCAACGATTGAACGAAAGTGCTGCACATCCTTACATGCTGTTCATCTTTGTCCTGCGTACATTTTCACGTTTCGGCCTACTGATACAGTCCCTTGTGAAATGGCTATCATCAGAAATTACAATATTCATAATCATTGCAACTTCACTTTTGCTCCAGATAAACTTGTACACCATCAACGCATCGGACACTCACAGTTTTATTTTTTCACTCATAACACATCAGTTTACATAGTCTGTCCAGATATACCACCATCTCATACTTCAGCCTCAGGATTATACATAGCACCAGACTACTGTGCGGTATTTACACCAGCCATGTCTACTTATTCCACCATCAATCACTACGCCATCCTCAATCATACACACAAACATTTGCGCCCACTGCCTGATATGGACCTAAACATGAGCACAAGTATTAAGTTGACATCACCTAAGTTTAAAACTATGCAGCTGATCAATGAAACAATGAAGCCCTGGGAAGATTTGAGTTTGAGTATGTTCAACCCACATTATGTGTATATCCCAGCACCTACTGTCTTTATAATCTTCTGCATTGTATTTGCAGTACTGCTGTTCGCAATGCACAGAATGCATGCAAGAATTGCTAATTTGGAGTCAGTATTTAGTGGGGGGAGAGTTAACATCCAAGTTAACCCCCCTGAATGAAGTGTACATATTTTGTATATAGTATTAAATATATATATATATATATAAATATATATATATATATATATGTATATATATATATATATATATATATATATATATATATATATATATAAATTACAAAGAAGAATGACCCATGCTATAGAAGTATGGCATACCAGTACCATTATCTTTAAATGAAATATTTATAACTCTTACCATAATCTTAGTTTTAAACTATTTTTTTTTCTTGCATGTATGCATTTCACTACAATAACCCAAGTACATACTGTATTACAAGTTAAATAGTTTACCTTTAGTGCTTTTATTCAAATATGTATACAACTTGTTTAAAATGTAATATTATTGAATCATTGGAATTTACTATGAATATTATATGTATACAATATTATAATCAATATTATGTACTAATGGATTAGCATATGTCAATGATGATTGCTGTCGGAGGACCTTCAGCGGCGTGGCTGAGCAATGTTATGAGTCCATATTATAATTACAAATTATAATAGATAGATAGATAAATAGATAGATAGACAGCTCCATGCGAGCCTGGGAAAGGGAAATGATCTTGCAAGTTAACTGAGGAAATGTTGACGACAGATAGGAAGTAGCAATGTCAGGAATTGATGTAGGTAGTGTGTCAGCGAGATAGCAGGGGAACAAAGCCTAGTGACATACACACATACTCACACACAGGTTTCTGGAACTTTCCAACCACAGTGTAACACACGTGACACGACCCCTGTTTCACCAGAATTTAGGAAAGAGAGCTCAGAAGGAGGCTAGCATTTGAACAGACAGGTAGTGGAGAGAGTGAACAAGAAAGAGGGGCTCTCTGTAAGACAATATAATAAGTAAGTCTAGTTGAGCCCCTCTTTCTTGTTCACTCTCTCCACTACCTGTCTGTTCAAATGCTAGCCTCCTTCTGAGCTCTCTTTCCTAAATTCTGGTGAAACAGGGGTCGTGTCACGTGTGTTACACTGTGGTTGGAGAGTTTCAGAAACCTGTGTGTGAGTATGTGTGTATGTCACTAGGCTTTGTTCACCTGCTCTCTCGCTGACACACTACCTACATCATCTCCTGACTCTGCTGCTTCCTATGTCATCAACATTTCCTCAGTTAACTTGCAAGATCATTTCCCTTTCCCAGGCTCGCATGGAGCTGTCTATCTATCTATTTATCTATCTATCTATTATGATTTGTAATTATAATATGGACTCTTTCCCATTTCACCTGAGAAACACCCCCATACCATTACTAACTGTTGGTGCTTAACAGTCGGCACTGTGTAAGCAGGGTCCTATCGACTATGGGAGGGAGGACGATGAACCTTGGCAGAATGCACCTGGAGCACTTGAAATGTGCTTCCATCGGAAAATATAACTTTTCTCCACTCATCCAATGTCCAGTGTGCATACTTCTCGGCAAACTAAATGTGTCGCTTCTTCATGCGGTTAGTGAGATGCAGTTTCTTGGCTGCAGTGTGGCTTGGCAAACCCAGCTCCTGCAAGTGGTGTTGCAGAGTTCGAATTGAGACATCTTGTAACAGCTGGGGATGTATTCTCTTCAATTCTGCTGCTGTTAGTCAAGGATTCTTGATTAATTCCCTCTTCAGAAGCATATCTGTACCTCTGCAAGTCGTCCTCTTCTTTCCACCGCCATGTTTGTGGTGTGGTACAACATCAGGTGGCATGCTGCGAACTGCAGCAAGAATCTTCATGACAGTCGACTTTCCGCGTCTGGTACGTTCACAAATCTTGTTAATAGGGACTTTATCCTGCCTCCACGCAATGATACGGACCCTCTCATCCCTCAAGCAGTGCTTTCCAGGCATGACAACTTGGCTCTAAGAAAATAACAGGGCAAACAGTATATAATGCATACGAAAAAGAGGGAGGTGCAAGCTCAGACCAACAGTAACATATACTCCCACTCTCGCTTCTGGACAAGAACTGACGTGCTGTTTCACCACCTCCCCCCAACACCAGAGGAGTTGCCAGTTACTTCTTGACAAAAATTCACTTGATAGAGATGGAAACAAAGCAAAGACAGACAACTCTCCCATAGCAATTCTGTGTGTAGGTCCTAAGTCAGTTTGCAGTAGGTGTAAATGTTTGCTGCTTGAGGGACCATGTCTAGGGTTTCCTTGGAAAATACTGATAAATCATAATTATTAAGGATGGAGTACATTTCTCTACCTTCACTGGTAATGTCACCTGATTCTGTTCTGAGAGGTCGTATCCTATCTTTATTTTTCGTACGGTATATGTGATAAGAACCCTTGAGGTGTTCTTTCAGTTCACTAGCAACCTCAATTTCATAACTTCTCTTTACTTTCCGTATCTCCCTCTTTATTTTTCTGTTCAAAATCGTGTACTGGTTACGTAAGTGTTCGTCTCTACGCTTTATTTTTCTACATATTCCTTTCCTTTGGCCTATGAAAGATTTGAATCTGTTGTTTAACCATCTTGGGTCTGAATTATTCGTTCTCTACGATTTTGAATGGAAATATCTATCTTGGCCTCCGTATATTATATTTACTAACTCATTATATTTCTCACTGGCCGAACGGCTGTTTGGTAGTGGACCTGAGTTAATCCCCGTCACCTGAACTACACTTCCACCTTTCCCAGAGACCTGGTTCACATTCCCAATCGTTTCTTGACCCTCACCTATGACGTGGAATTCCCCATTGACCCGGCTCTCCATAAAGTAGCTAGTCTCCCTATGGTATACCGTTCTAAATTAAGCTCTTAATCCATCAAAATCTCCTACACGAAAATTAGAAATGGTGGGGGGATTTTCGGTATAACAGACATCCCAAATAAATGTGTATTTAATTTCTTTATGATCACTATTACCAATTCGTCCACCAACCTCTGTAACAGTAATGGCATTTTCATTATTACCTAAAAGCAAATCTAGTATATTATTTCCTCTGGTGAGTTCCCTGGTATACTGATAAAGGAAATTATCATGTACTACCCCTAGAAATTCCTCTGACTTTGCATCCCCTGTCTGATTTTGCCAGTCTATCCTTGGCAGATTAAGATACCCTACAATTATTACTAGGCTGGACCGTGACTCTTTCCTAATTTCCTCCCAAAGGTGCTGACTATCTGCTCTACTTAATTTTGGAGATCTGTAAATAGCTCCTAGGACAAAATAGCTTCCTATTGCTACTAATTTCAACGCAGACACTTTCGGTGTCTCCAGATACTTTAACATCTGCTTTATTATAACAGTTTAATGAATACTTTACATAAATAGCTACCTTGCCCCTTTTTTTTCTCAGACGGTTTGACACAAAAGTATTATAGCCCTTTATCTGTTATTCTGCTAAAATTTCTCGAGTGTCTGTATTCATCCAAGTTTCACTAATAACAGCAATGTCTATTCTCTCTGTAGAAATTAAAGCCCTCAGTTCATTCATTTTATTATGTAAACTCCTGCTGTTTGTGTAGTACACGTTCAGGTTATTAAGAGTAGTTATACGTCTACCTTGCGACTTACTAATTTATATTTTGTTACTAACTGGGAACTCTCTACCATACTAATATAACAGTTTTTTGTACTATCACATACTGTCCCTTTATCATCGCTTGTTCTCTTCTCTCTCATCCCCTGCTTTTTTTGAGGTGCCTGAGTGGATGTATCTACACTAATGCTTAAACTGTTGTTCTTTTGCAAGTCTTGCTGCATCTATCCGGACCTGATGATAATGATTTCTGAATGTAGTTGCTGTAACTTCCTGTACATCTAATTCTCATCTTAAAAAAAAAAAAAAAAAAAAAAAATCCCTATCCATCATTCCAGCTAAAACAGTAACTCGCTGCCTACAAGATGAGTCCCACCCCAACTATACATGGAACTCCATCCATAAAACTGGTGCCACCTCTCTATGAATGGTATTGCATTATCTTTGAAATACCTTCCAAGGTGGTAATTAAAATCTATCACCCTGCACAACCATTACCTCCCAACTCCCCTTCTAGGAAAATCACCGAGTACTACAGGGGTCCCTCCCCTCTCCCTAACCTTCTCCAACATATCCTTGTACTGCTGCCATAGTATCTCACTCTAACGCCTACCAGTATCATTGCCTCCTGCACTGAGGCACACAGTGGGTTTACCTCCACTATCCTTCACGATATTTGAAAAATTTTCTATTACATTATGTTTCCTGGCCCCTGGAAGACACACATGTTTAGTGAGTGGAATATACATTGTCCTGTTTTGATATCTTACCCGGAAGTCTCCAACAATGAGAACATTTTCTTACCTTTCTTCATCTATGTATACTTACCTGTACGGGAAGATTTCTCACCGTCCTTCTCCTCTACTGTACTCCCCTCTTTGCCTTCCCTTCCAATTCATCACGTAATGTGTCGAATCCATTAGTGCTTTTTATCTCTGCTTGTTTCGTAAGGGTGCACCCTTGTGAACAAGTGTCCAACCTTCAGCTTTTTTTTCTCTTTCCTCCAATACCTCCGACAATACCCTCATTTGTGACTTCTCCTGCCTGAGAACCTGTACTTCCCACTTCATTTTGGGAAGTTTTTCCTTTAACTCAAAGTAGTCCTTCTCAAAACTTGCAGTGAGAACAAAATTCTCTCTAGATGAAGCCATCATGCACAAATTCACATAAAGGTATCACAGGTCATTACAACACACTAGCACAACACTATCACAGGTCACTACAACACACTAGCACAACACTATCACAGGTCACTACAACACACTAGCACAACACTATCACAGGTCACTACAACACACTAGCATGACACTATCACAGGTCACTACAACACACTAGAACAACACTATCACAGGTCACAAAACTCACTGACAAATCTCACACAAGTGAGTACAGCTAGTTAACCCGCTGCGTCCCATTGACGTCTATATACGTCCGCACGTTTTGTCACTGTCAGTCTGGTTGATGTATATAAATGCACATCAATTTCAAGGTCCCTAATTTGCACAATTTTCAATTTTTGCGCATGATATTTGGTACGTATACATGGGACACCTTCCTCTACAAGATACCAGGCAGGGACAATGCCTTACCCTGCATGACCTCCCCCCCCCCCGCACGCCATTGTCACGGCAATTCACCTGTTACCAGTGACCTGGCCAGTAAAAACATGTCGTGCCACAGCACAAAATTCTGGGCCAGAGTGATTCCCCAATCAATGGCAATGTGGAGGACAAAGTAGCATTAGAGGAAAAAACAGTCAGAAATGATGATCAGGTAATGTCATCAAAAAAGGTCAGGTATATTGATGTCTTTGGTGAGTGAAACAATGCTTATGTTGCCTATATTACTGTGTGAAAACAAATATACTCTTGTACTACATATAAATTCATACCAAATGAATAAATAAATACCTTTCATGAGTGGTGTGGAATACTTACCCTCCCATAGAACTCTATTTCTTTGGAGCCAGCCTGATAGAAAACCCAGTAAGGTAAGGGGTAGCTACCTGTATCAAGTATTTTAAACCTCAGGCGAGTGATTTCTCTATGAATTTCCGATGTTTCTCACCACAAGCGGAGGTTTGAGACAAAAAATAAATTTTCCAAAGTTGGTCGGGATTGGGGGGAGTCAGTGGTGGAAAATCGGTCAGGACTGGGCGGATTAACCTGCCCCGTGCCAGTGCCATTTTAAAATGGCATTACGCAACTGCACGCTCAGTGCCAGTGCCGTTTTAAAACGAATTTTTTAAAAAAAATCATGGAGAGTGGAATTTTCAAACTAGGCGTGCAAAAATGGTCAGAATGTACGTCAATTCTTCCACCACCTTGCCTCAGGTGCTCAAGCATATGCACCCATGCACTTAGTCATCGCCCTCACTCTGCCTCACTTTGCTTGTATCACTCATTCTGTACAGTCATGTCTCGCCGCAGTCTCTCTGATAAGGAGAATCAGGAGCTCCTGAATGTGCCCTACACTGGCGAAAGCGATGTTAACGATGCCATGCAAGATAAGGATTATGTGCAACTGGAAGATAAAAGTACTAGTGAGGAGGAAATACCCACACCAAGGAAATCCAGGCATATGGGGTATGCTAGTACCCGAGGGATGAGGCCAACAGCACATCATCGCCTAGCCCTATGCGACGAGGAGAAGGGTTCAGAGGAGGAAGGTGAGGCTTCTAGTATTCCTGGGTGGCTATGGAAGCCAAGGATTTCCCCACGTGGGGTTGGAAGTTTTAGGAGGAAGAGAGGACGATTTGGGAATATTCCGCTGGCTGGGAACGGGGATGAGTCATCTCGCCCGCACTATCCCTTGCACCCACGTGACCTAGTCCACTCTAGCACCTCAGGGCAAAGTGTTCCCCCATTCCCCGCACCCAGCACATCTACAGAAAGTGTTCCCCAATTCCCCACACCCAGCACATCTCGTGAAAGTGTTCCAGCTATTGCTACATTTCGAGGGAAAGTGTTCACCTATCCCCCACACTTCACGGCACCTCCAGTGAGACTTTTCCCTCCTTCCCCACACTTCCCCACGGCCCTTGGATGAGGGAGGTGATGATGGTAATGAGGAGGAACTGACGTGGGAGTAGGAGGATGGGAGTGACTTTGTTCCAGGAATACACCCATTCACATCCGAGCATTTTGCTGGGTGTGCTGTACCTGAACTAACCCCAACTTCAAGTAGGGTGGATTTCTTCAGAAATTTCTTTACTGTGGACTTTTGTATTGAGAATTGTTGCCCTAACTAACGCCTTTGCTGCCTTTGAGCGTGCAGTGAGAAACTCACAGTGAGACACTCAGAAATACTCTTACAGTGTCTGTGTATACTGAAGGCATGTTGTAAATAATTTACTGTAAGTGTAAGTGCAATACATAGTGAAGTAAAGTTGTACGAAAGTTACTGTAAATGTAAGATGAAGGATGCACAGTGAGAGAGATATGTGACAGGTGACAGGTGATGCAGTACTAAGGGATTTATATGTGAAAAAAATATGTTTTCTGTAAGAAATAAAGTGAAAAAAATTTGTATGCATATGAAGTGAACTGAAAAGTGTAAAAAACATTCCCAGACCTTCCCAGAGTAACGTTGGCCAAATACCTGAGTTTACCTTCATAGAATACGAGGTTTTCTCTCACCTTTGCTGCAGTTCTTCTGGGAAACCACACCTGAGGGGCGGACCGGGGACTTCCAGAAAATGCCCTTGTAGCCTCCGGTGAGTCTATTAATGATCATATTCGTTTTTTTTTTTACATTAAAATCTGTTATTTTAGGCTAAACAAAAAAATAGAAAATTGGCCAGCACTGGCATGCCATTTTATGTCTGGGGTGTCCAGCATGCACCGGGTTAAATAAGGAATACCAGGAGACATATGAACAGACTGACCTCATGTGAGCGACTGCCAACTGACCTCACGTGTATCTCTCTCTCTCTCTCTCTCTCTCTGTATATATACAGTACATATATATATATATATATATATAATCAGCATCATCCGGACCTCCTTTCCCACCCAAGCGCAGAATGAGGAGCAGCATTGTCCAGACAGCCCAAATTTGCCTAATCCAATGGGCCACACTTCTATTCACTCATCATTCAAGACCCCGGAATCCTGGCTCTATCGGATACGCAAAAACATTCACTACGTTCTGTAGCTTCACATAAACGTATCCAACTGAGTCAATCCAAATGAAGCCACGTTAAAAAGGGGTGCCATCATCCCTGATTATGCACTTCTCACAACTTTCATCCACCCAGCTCGATCTCGTCAGTTCCTTAGCCTCACCGACTTCCAGACCTCTCTTCCTCACATACTCATCCACCCTATCTCTCCACCCTCTCCTTGGCCTACCTCGCCACCTCCCTGCTTCAGATTCGCTTAGATATACCTTTTTCACCACTCTATTTTTATCCATTCTCTCCACATGGCCATACCATCTCAGTGCATTCTCTTCGATTCTCGTGTCCACCGGCTTCCTCACTCCACACTTTTCACGAATCACATTATTTCGTATCCTATCCACCCTCTGTACTCCACATACACTCCTCAGCAGGCCCATTTCCATTGCCCTTACTCTTGACACTTCATTTTCATGCCATACCATAGTCTCATATCCATATGTTAAAGTTGGCAGTAACACTCACTCACGTAAGCCTCATGCAGCTGCAACATTCAAGTCTCTGTTTCTTTGCAAGGCCTTTATTGCACCAGCTACTTTTTTTCTTTGTGTCACTCTACTTTCAACTCTTTTGCACATTTTCCTCTCTTTTCAATCACTGTACCCAGTGTTTGAACTCTCTCACCAATTCCAGTCTCTCTCCATTCACTGTAACATCACACTGGGAATCACCTTCTCTCACAAAAACCATCACTTTACTCTTTTCTACATTTACACTCAAGGCACGACGCTCACAGACATCAGCAATACTCTGCACTAGGCTACCAGCTTCTTGTCCGGTACTTCCAAGCAGTACTGCATCATCAGCATACAACAAATTTTATATAGTCCATCCAACACCATTCATTACCAACGTCATCTCTCTCTCCATTACTCGCGTTTTTGCTTCTCTCATCACCCCATCCATATATATATATATATATATATATATATATATATATATATATATTGAACAACCATGGGGATATCACATAACCTTGTTGCACGCCCACCCCGATCAGTAACCACTCACTTAGATGCCCATTAACCCTTACACGTGCCTTGCTACCATCATGAAAACTCTTGGCAGCACCTACCAGCTTACTATCCACGCCATACATGCACATAACTTTCTACAATCCCTCTCTTTCTACTTTGTCATATGCCTTTTCCAGATCCACGAATGCCATAAACACCTAATGGTCATTCTCACAAACCGTCTCTGCTATCTGTCTCACTGCAAATACTTGACCCACACATCCTCTGCCACTCCTAAAACCATCCTATTCATCACTCACTAGGACTTCTGATATCTCTCTTACTTTCTCTATTATAATTCTTCCATATGCCTTCCCTACCACACTCAGTAAACTTGTGCCACGATAATTGTTGCACTCACTTCGCTAACCTTTATTTTTTGTACAGGGGTACAATCACAGCCTTTTTCCACTCTGCAGGCATATTTCATTCATCCATGCCTCTTACATATCTCCAACAAGCACTTCATTCCACTCTCTCCACTACACTTAAGTATCTCTTCATACACGTCATCAACCTCAGCTGCTTTCCCATTTTTCAGTCGCTTCACAGCACTCTTTTGTGTGACTGTCATGTCTCCTGGCCCTGCATTCCTTCTCTGCACACCCCCAAAACCAATCATGTTTACAGCCACTCTGCTCTCTCTGTTCCCATTCATCAGGATTTCAAAACATTCTTTCCATCTGGTCCTTACTTCACTTCCATGGGTTAATAATCTACCACCTGCATCCTTCAGACCATCACATGTCTTTCTACTTTCACTTATACATTTCCGCACCTCTTTCCAGAATAACTTCCTATTTTCAGAGTAGTTTGCATTCATTTTTCTTCCTAGATCATCATTTACCTCCTTCTTTTTCCTCTTCACTAGTCTCTTTATGTGCTTCTTGTTCTCAGTATACTCAGTTCTTATTTCAACTGAACCCCTATCCTGTAATATTTTAGCCACTTCTTCCTCTTTTCCTCCACCGCTCTCTTAACCTCCTCATCCCACCATGCTGTACCTTTTATCTTTGTTGTTACTCTTGCCACACCACTCACCACTTTAGCATTCCTAACTAAGCAATCCCTATATGCATCCCACAGGGTGTCCAGATCCATTTCATTCAGCTTCACTGATTCTAACTCCTCCTCTACTTTGGTCCTGTAATTATCTGCCTAGTGACGCAGCCGGGGGGGGAGGGGGCTGGGGCCCGGGTCCCCCTCGATATTTCTTCGTGTGTTCGAGAATAGACTGCGAATCTTCAATGTCGAATGCTTGTTTATTCCAGGGTGTAATACTCGGTATGTAACATACTTGGAGAACTCAAAAAATATGCAGTTCTGAGTAGAAAGTCTTGTATACACATATACTTTTCAATTGAAGACTTACTTTAGATATGATACAAATATTTGAACTTATGCACGGGAAGCCGTTGGAGCCCGGACTGGTGAGGAGAGGATGCAGGAAAGGAAGCAAGAAACGTGTGTCGCTCTGTGAAATAGTAAATATTTTTATGTACCTTATGACACATTTTCTTCAAAACGGGAAACTCTGCTACTAATAGGTTTACGTAGTTAACTAGTTAGGAGTACCTGTGGGCATGTAGGCCTACATGTGGCAGAAATGGCAAGAAAAGTAAACTATCGTGGCAATGTTTACCGGCCACCGGCTGTCACTTGCTCATCAGTCATCCCCCACACACACCACAAAGCCAGCAAGAAGACAGGGCGTGTGTGCTGGGCGGTCCCCAGGCCCTGCCTTCCCCCTTACTATTTTTAAGTCAACCCACACCCCACTGACCGGGCCAATGTATGGCCCGGCCTGCACTATAGGTGCAGAAAACTTTAAATGAACGAACGATCAGTCATCACCTGCCTGCACCATCAGTCATCAGTCAATTCTCATCAGATCGTGTTGCACCAGTGACCAGTCCACACAACTTGCTAATTACCCTACTTGCATGCTGTACTGTGACAAGAAGTGAAAAGACGTATGCCGTGGGCTTTCCTGGATCACTTTGTTATGAAATGGAAGCAGCTGCAGCAATCAAGTATATTGGACTTCATAAGTTCATGTTCTAAAAGGTCAGTTTATGTTTAGCAAATGCATTACACTGTAGAGGATATTATTACTGCCAGTAATAATAACAAATGATAATGTCATGCCATGAGCTCTACACAAGTGTAGGTGCACACAGAAACTGGAAGTCAATGATTGCTTAAGATTTTCCTTGTGATATATTTCAGGCTTTGCTTACCTGTGCCCTGTGTGGTAACCATCACTGACGTAAACTAATCTTCAGTGAACTATGTGAAGTACTGTATTTAACAGACGATGGATTGTCATAGACATTAGCATTGAGTGTGGTGAGTTGGGAGAGTGCGGGACACGGGGTGAGTTGGAACAGTGGGCACTGCAATGTCAAATGCCAAGATATTTCCAATTCATGGTGCCCATTCAATAGCCCTGCCCCAACTTTACAAATGTTGTTAATACTAGTTATCTATAGAACCATGAATACTGCATGAAAAATGTGCAAATATGAAAAGGTAGCATTTAGTGGTAGGTGGTAGCGACCATCATCCACTCACTTGATGTAGTGCTGCCTACTTCTTAGTCTTTATCATTCTTTTTCTGTGCCTGCCCTCCTCTCTTCCTGTTTCTCCCATCTTTCCTGTCAATTCTTATTGCTTTTCTTTCCATTCCAGGTGGCTTTACATCGAGAGACAAGCCAAATGTTTTCCTTTAAGGCAAGAAACCATTTACAATGCTGGGTGGTAACCATATAACCAAACCGTACGTGCTCCCTACATGTCAACAAGTCGGTTGGTGGAGGGTTAGTGCCCCTCTCCGTAAAACAAGTAACTCAAAGTCAAATGGACACCCTTTAAGGGATTATGGCGTCTTGCAATAAATAGATAGCATTTTGACCTTTGTAGAATTTCAATTTTGAAAATACACATATTTTGCCAATTTTCCTCTCCCACAGCCAGTTTTAGAGGTAAAGGTCTACTTTTTGGTGGGTGAAATCTTCAATTGTTATAGTTCTTTTGTGCTTTATCCAGAAAATCCGTTTTTACAGCAAAGCAGTGCTGAAGGATTAATACATAATTGTCCCGACTAGCCCACCTTTTTTTTTTTTTTTACCACGGGTGAGTTGGGACAACAATTTCATTTGTGATTTTCACAAGGAAAAACCTACTTTTCATGCATTATATACTATTATATTTTATAGTTTGCTGTATTTATGGTGGTTTTTGGTTCAACAAGTAGATATTTCTCATTTTCAGGTTGCATGCATGCCCTAAAGAGAAAAAATACTGTGACGTGGATTATGGCAAAAAAGCATGTATTGGTATAGTGTTAAAAGTAAGGAAAAGGAGTTGTACAATGAAATTTTTGAGAAGAAGAGGAACTGAAAATGCAACTTGCCAGTCTGTGATGATATACAGTACACTGATGATTTTTGGCAGTATATCGTTGGTGGACCTGTCTTATTAGCAGGAACTGTACCTTTTACGATTCAAGAGGTGGACAAAGCCTTTCATGATTATAAAAAGCATATTTCTCAGTGAAAATTTTCAGCATAAATAGCCACAGGCAACTTAGTGGAACTCTTAACTACGGAATATGTAGCCAATAGAGCAGTGTGTCCGTAAGTGCGAGGCGTGGGGGGGGGGGCTAGGTTTATGATAGAATAGTTTTGAGGTAGGATGAGATTGGAGTGCATTGATGTTGTGATGAGGAGGGGTAGATTGAGATGGTTTGGTCATGTGGAGAGAATGTGGGATGATAATGGGTTGCAGAAATTGATTAGTCATTTTGCCCCCCCCCCCAATAATATTTCTGGCTGTGCCCCTGCATCTGCCATTTCTTTGATCCTCATCTTCTCAACTTTCAGTCTTTCTCCCTGACTGCTCCTCTCACTCCTGATCCACCTCACTCCTCTCAGCTTGATCTTGCATACCACAATCATATGATCTGACAGACCTCCGCGTCGTCCTCTCACGGCCCTCGTATCAGCAACCATTCCCATCATTGACCTCTCTATGAGCACATAATTAATCAGGCTTCTTTCAACACGATCCCCATTTCCTCTATACCATGTATCTTTATGTGCATCTTTGTGCTTGAAATACGAGGTACTAACATACAACCTTCTCTCTTGACACATATCCTTTAGTCGCTTCCCATTATCATTTTCTCATGGTACTCCATAACAACACATAATGTCATCCTCATGACCAGTGCCTACTCTTCCATTCATATCCCCCATTATCATCACCTTATAGCTCCTGGGCATTTCTCCCACAACTTCATCCAGCTCAACACAGAACCTGTCGTTCTCTCTCTCACTCCTGTCCTCACAAGGTGCTTACGCTACAATCACCGCCACTTTCACCTTCTCAGACAAGAACTTGACATACATACACCTCGAACTGACACTTTTAGTCTCTCATTCCACTCTGCCACACTTCATTCATCAACAAAGCAACTCCTTCCTTTAATCTATCTTACCCATTCATTCCTGATCTTACACATTTCATATATGAATAAATAGAGAGAGAGAGAGAGAGAGAGAGTCTCTCTCTCTCTCTCTCTCTCTTGATATATATATATATATATATATATATATATATATATATATTTATAAGTTATATATATATATCTATATATATATATATATATATATATATATATATATATATATATATATATAGAGTATATATGTAAACTTGGTCCAGTCGGGAAGAGGATCGTGGATAAATGATCCCTTGCTGGAACAGGCCCGTGAACTACTCGTAATAGGTTTTTGGGTAATCAGGCCCAAATGCGAACATAAGTCTATAAAGTATTAAAAATAGATCCCGGTGGCAAATGATTTTTATTAAGACTTTCCACAACCCTGTGGAAAGTTTTATTTTTCTAGTAATTATTATTATTATCATTTTAGTAGAAAGTCGATATTTCAAATTCTGTTTTGCCTAGAGTCTTGTAGCTTGGTCAGCTTAGAGAGCTGTCCACTTTTTTTGTCCAAAAATGGCGGCAATCCGTCAACTGGCTTTACGGATGTTACCCCTACCATAGAAAAGTGATTTAGCCACCCTTTCTCAAGAGCTTCTTAACCTGCCCCGTCCCGACGTTTTCTGGGCAGTGGTACGCCCCAGTCCTGACATTTTTGGACCTTTTTTTTTTTAGGCTCAAACATTCGCTTTTGGTGAGAAACATCGAAAATTCATAGGGAAATCGCTCACCTGAGGTTTAAAATACTCGATCCAGGTACGAGTACCTCCTTACCTGACAGGGTTTTCTAACAGGCTGGCACCAAAGAAAACGAGTTCTATGGGAGGGTAACTATTTTATGCACTCATAAACAGTATTTATTTATTTACTTGGTACGAATTTATATGTAATACAAGAGTATATTGGTTTTTAAACAGTAATATAGGCATTATAAAAATTGTTTCACTCACTAACTCATCACCATTCATGACCTTTTTTTCCCACATTACCTGATCATCATTTCTGACTGTTTCTTCCTCTAATGCTATGTAAACCTTGTCCTCCACATTGTCATCGATTGGGGAATCACTCTGGCCCTGAATGTCTTTATTGGCCAGGTCACTGGTAACAGATGAATTGCCGAGACAATGGCGTGCAGGGGGGGGGGAGAGGTTATGCGGTGTAAGGCATTGTTCCCTGCTTGGCATCTTGTAGAGGAATAGAGGAAGGTGTCCCGTGTATACGTTCCAAAAATCACTCGCGAAATCACTCGCGAAAATTGAAAATTGTGCAAATTATGGACTTTGCAATGTTGCCGCGTTAATTTATGTCCCCGGGATATGAGTGCACATCATGTGAGGACGTGAATTCATATCTCCAGGACTGGGTGGGTTAAGCTAGGAAGCTAAAATTTTATTGAAACACAGACTGAAGGCAGACACAGTGCAGAAAGGATTATGGTGCTACTCAGTTGATTATTCTCTGAGATCGGCTGAGGTAAAAAAAAACTGGTTTCTACCTGTATTTTGCATGTCACCTGATTTTTCATGAATGATTAAAGCTACAACCACCAAACTTGGTCGACTAATAGACTATAATGTTTAAGGTGCCATGCAAAATATGAGTGACCTTGATTTCAAAGTCCCTTTATAGCTCGTCTTCTAGTAGGTAATGGTTATGGGAAGTTAATCTTTATCAAAATATTCCTCGGACAATTTTGCCGTGTTCTAGTTATTATTATTAATATTATCATTATTATGTGCGTTTAAGTACTTGGGTAGTGTGATGGGTAAGGATGCAAGTTTAGAGGGTGAAGTGCTTGAAAGGGTGCAGCAAAGAAGAAAGGTTCCTTGTTCCTTGAAAGCAGTGATACGAAGCAGGGAAGTGAGCGTGGAAGTGAAAAACTTACTACATGACAGTATTGTGATGCCAACTCTAACGTATGGAAGTGAAGCTTGGACGTTGTTGGAGGGACAGAAGTCAAGAGTGAGAGCAGTGGAAATGAGTTATTTAAGAGGAGAATGTGGAATCACATGGAGACATACTGACAAATGAGGAAGTGAAGAAGCATTGTGGTGTGGATGTGGATGTGATAAGAAGTGTTGGGAGAAACACACTGAGGTGGTTTGGACGTGGAGAGGTTGGGCAGCGAGAGACTGACAAGGAGTGTATGTGAGTGAGGTGGAGGGGGGAGAGGGAGGGGGACGCCAAGGTGAGATGAAGAGATCAAGTTGAGAGGTATATGAGAGAGGGGGGTGTGAGCTGGGAGCAGGGCAATGAAATGGCGGGGGACAGGGCGACATGAAGGCGATTTGTTTGTGGCCACCCCTTACGGGATTAAGGCGTCTGGCAATAGATAGATAGATTGACAGATAGATCATTATTATTATTATATTGTTATTATTATTATTATTATTATTATTATTATTATATTAGAATTAGTATTAGTATTAATATTACTATTACCATTACTATTATTCTATGGAAAGGAAATTGACCTATGGGAATACAGATCTCTTGTGAAAACTTAAATACTTAAGGAATTTCACCCACGAAGGAAGAAAAGTCCATTCAGGAAAATAGAAATGTGGGCAAACTGTCTCCACAGATCAGAAATAGTTCCATTTAGTAAACAGGTCATGAAGTTAAATCCATGACGAAAATTAGTCCACACATTGATCCGGTATAAGGGAAACATAAGGTCAGGGGGAGTATAAGTACAATGTAGAAAATGAGTTAGTGGCAAAAAAAAAAACAGGTGTGGGTAAGAGGCAGATAATTGAGACATGAGAGAAAAAAAGCTTCTGAGGAAACAGGCCAGCGGGGGAAAAGGATCCAATGAACAGTTTCATAAGGGAAATTAGGTATGTGCTGGTTGAGTCCAAGAAGGTATAGAGTGAGACCGACTCATATGTGAGTGAAAATTACTTGATTATCAGGGAAGAATTACCATATATGCATACAGGTATATGTGTGCACTAAATGTGTGTGCATATTTTACGCAACTGTACCTGCAAGAGGTGTAAGCAGAGAGCTCCCTGCATCATATGTAGCGTCAAATAAGATGATCAGCAGCAGACCAAGCTTTATCATCCTTAGGGCCAATATCTGTGAAGGCAATCAGCCTTTTAGCAATGTGGAAGGTTCAGGTATCTGTCAGAAAATATTCCTTTCCTCATTAGTAGATAGGGATCTGGCACAACGATACTAAGTACAGGCATTTAAGGCAAGGGTGACAAATCCCGATAAGCCCGAGAGGCATCGTTTTACCAATGATCCCGAAACAACCCTCGGACTGAAACCCTTATGGTTCTTGTCCAAAATCTAATAGATCAGAAAGCATCGTTTTGGGTTAATAGTTACCACCCATCATGGTATATGTTTCCCTAGATTAGAAGAAACTATTTGCCTTGTGACTCGGGTAGAGTCACCAGAAAGATCCCACGTCCACCTACCATACAGTTTGTAAATATATATATCGCATTGGAAATGTAATAAGAAACATTTCAAAGGTCCCTCAAATGTATATTAATGTACGGCTGTTGAATCTTAAGTAAAGGTTCATATCCATGTAATGCACTTCTACAATAAGTTAATAATTGGTGTTTCTTGTAGTTGCTGTCATTTATATAAATACTAGCTTTGAAGTCGAAGACGAAATTCCTATTTATGCCAAGGAGGATGTTCACCAAAACACTGACAAAACCAACAAACTCGTGTAAAATCCCCTCCATACTCTCACCCTCTTACCCCATGTCTGCCCTTCGCTTGCTCAGCGCAAGTTTTGGCAAGACAGGTCATTGTCATAACACCAGAGCACCTTTGGGGAGGATGTGAAGTGGGGTGGGTCATCATGATAAACGGGAACAACCCCTCACCCCTGAAATAAAAATCCTTTTCACATTCATCTTCAAAGCTGGTGTTAAGACAAGGCTGGGGAGTTTGCGTTTTGTTACAGTAGCTCCATACCAAAAGGATAAAAGAGGTTTTAAAACAACATAGTGTCTTTTCTGTAAAGTTTAATGCTTGACAGGAACATATACACTGAGGATCACGGGCTATAGCTCGCAGGCTAGGTATAGCACTGGACATTTCATCTGACAGGCTGAATCGGTAGAGAGGCGGCCTGCAGTCCTGATGGACCCAGGTTCGAATCCCGGCTGGGACAGGGAACAGTTTAAGGATTTGAATAAAAAAAAAAAAAAAAAAAGCAGACTTTTCTGATCTATCAGATGACCCGCCGGCATGTCGTAAAAATACCCCTAGCATGTATTCAATATGGACGGTGGGTGTTAGCGCCGAAGTGGTGACATCTGGAGGTATAGGAGGACTACTGGGCCTTGGAATAGGTTACTGCCCCCGAGATAAAGGCCCTGAAGCCTTTGCCCAGAGACGGACACTTAAAAAAAAAAATAATAATAAAAAAAATCAGTGCCTGATTTGACACAAGGCATGTGCATGGTAAGGGGTCCTAGGGCCAAGTCATCACATTGCACACAAGAGACGTACAGTTTGTACACATTAATTTGCACCTTTTCTCATTATATCACCCTTATTTTATTTTAATTTTTTCACTGTCATTCGCTTGCACTGATTTAATTCTTTTTTCTTTGTCTACCAAGATCATAACTGAACCAGAGAAATAATCTTGTGATAGAGAGCACAAGGGAGGTGCACCGGGCTACTTCTGTGATGACAGGACGCCTGCTGCCCTCCTCACCCAGTGGTGGGGTGGAGCACATTGCACAGGCGTCTCCTAACTGGTATGGAGTGGCGCGACGGCGAGACAAAGCGTAAGCGACACTTCTGTGAGGGTATGGAGCACAGTGTTATTTTTCTTGGTTATTGCCTGGGAAAATGTTTACTGCTATTGTATGCATGGGGCATCCCACAGGGCGTGATTTATGTATGTTATGATGAAGTACGACGCTGAACTTCACCGGTCACCTCTTTGTGCAAGTGAGAGTGAATGTGTGTATGGAAAAATGCCAGGGATACCGTTATTCCCTGAAGACCGTGTGTTCACGGATCACTTACCAAGTCTACTTCCGCTATTATTTCATGGGTGATAGTAGACTCTACTAGTAGACTCTCTGCTAAGTAGAGAGTGCTCTCACTGAAAAAGGGGCACCCAGATCTGCACAGAACAATGTCTCTCTCCAGTCTGTGCCTATTGAAACTTCCAGGCACTGCTTAATTGCAGCTACTGGGGATAGAAAATGGTGGAGAGTATGTATCTTATAGGCTGGAGCGGTGATAGGAGCAAGCCTGAAGTCTTCTTTCTCGTTTTTGCAAGCGTCCTTGGAGATGGCACTAGGGACACCGCCAGTCCATCCTGTGCAAAGATAATGCATGCTGGGAACAGTGTATAAATTTAAGACAGTCCCCACCCTACCTTTCGTCTGCACCAAACTCGATAGAAACTAGAAAGCGCTCACAGAGCACATACCCTCGCCAATGCCAATGCCATTAAAAAGGATCCGGATCCGGATCCGTGCATATAGGATCCGGATCTGAATCCACCACAAAATATAGTTAGTTATTTCTTGGTCCACGGCCCAGCTTTCCACAAAATTTCACTGAAAATAATTGAGAACTTTTGGAGATATTGTGCGGGATACTCCGGATCCGGATTCGGATCTGCCCCTAATTTAACAATTCCTTCCTTGGCCAGTGGCCCATCCTTCACTAAATTTCATCAAAATCCGTTCACAAGTTTCTGAGTAATCTTGGATCTGGATCCGTGGCTACAGGATCCGGATACGACCCCAAATTTAATAAAATCTTTCTTGGTCTTAAGCGCAGCTTTCCACAAAATTTCATTGAAATTCAATGAGAACTTTTGGAGAATTTTGTATGGGATACTCTGGATCCGTATGTGGCCCAAAATTTAATAATTTAATCCTTCGCCCGTGGCCCACAGTTTCACAAAATTTCGTCAAAATCTATTCTTAACTTTTAGAATAATCCTGCTAACAGACAGGCAGACAGACAGACAAACCAAAAAACCAATGCAGGGTAAAATATAACCTCCTTTGGTTGAGGTAATGACAGGACCTGGGCCTCTGCTATTAAAGGGCCTCTCTGTTCCACTCAGAAATCGAGGAAAGCAGTACAGAGGGATTGGTGGAGGAGGCCCACAATGTTCATAGCATATCCTCCACGAAATTTGGCAGAGGATAGAACACACTAGAGAACTAGCATGCATAAAAATTCAATGTTGCTTGGAGCTTCTCTGTTAGGGGTTGGTGAAGCACTCTGTCCCCAGAAGCAATGGGCTGGGGCTTACATTTTGTAGCACTCTGGTACTAGGACCAGGTTTCTCACAGTCAAGGCTGAAATCGCCAGCTACGTATAGGAGAACTTTGATTGTACGTGAGGGAAACAGGTATATAAGTGTTGACTTCATCCAGTCCTCCTCTATCACATTTGGGCCACTTGTCGGCATACAGTGCACCTTGGGTAGGTGGAGCTGTAACTGAATTGTGTCTTTGGTAATAAAGAGGTCCACCTGCTTGTGGCCATACCTGAGAACCAATGAGTTGAATATAACCCTCCAGACAGTCCATTCAACTGAGAGCAACTTAAACCTGGAATGTGCATTGATCTGGTTCTTCTCCCCAGAAAAATCTGAGCCAACAGGTACCAGCAGCAATGGTAAGTTAGCCACTGGATTTGTTCTGTCTGTGCCAGGAAGGACTCAGACCTTGACGTGCCATACTATTTCATGCAATGCACCACCAGTTAGTTGTGTCTTTGCCTTAATTCCCTGATATTTATGTGCTTGACTCATTTTGTCTTTGTCCAAGCCCCCAGTTGTTGGTGTCCCACTCATGGCAGAATGCCCTCCCAAGTCTTAGGCATTGGTTACAATCGTAGGAGTCTGGCACCATCCATCGTCAAAGTGGCCTCCTGGGGCTGGCAGGGACTGGATGGAGCATGCCTCCTGTGCAACATCCATTCTCCTGGGATCACCTTTACCTCCCGTGGTAGGTGGTAGTGGTACAACCCGCCAAGTTCAGTGCCCACAGCAGTGGTTCCCCATGTCTTAAGTTCAGTGCCCACAGCAGTGGCTCCCCATGTCTTAAGTTCAGTGCCCACAGCAGTGGCTCCCCATGTCTTAAGTTCAGTGTCCACTGCAGTGGCTCCCCATGTCTTCGTGACTTCAGGTTCGCGTGAACTGTCCTAAACAATTTTCCTGATGGCAATATGCACTGTCTGGGGAAAAATGAATTTGTACTTGCCTTGTGTTCTATTCCAGACCTAACCAGATTACTTGCTTCACAGGGTTCAACAAAGATTTTCCATATTGATTTTGAAGCCAAGCTCCCCAGATGACTTGATTACTTAGCCCGAATTTTCTGGCCACTCCTCCTTGGTGGCTGCTGCGAAAAGCCAGTTGTTGAGATACATTAATACATTGACCTCCTCTGTCACCACATGATGCACCAGCACCTTTGTTAGTCTGATAAAGACACGACGAGCTAGGTAAAGACCGATAGGCCAGCATGTTGACTGGTGAGTAAGTAAGCCTTTTAGAGCAGTGCTTGTTGTGTGACACTCCTTTGCTAGTGTTAAGTTTTAAAGAGCAGGGCCTTTGTGCCTTTTTATCATGCTGAATGTGTTCAGTGATGAGGCTGGTGTTTTGTCATCCAGTCTGGTACACTTGGAGAGCTTGTAGGGATCAGGAGAAGGAGATCACTGCATGAGAAAAGTTAGGGCAGAGAGTGGGAGGTGTATGGTATGTGGGAGGCGAGTATATGCCTCCTCTACGTATGCATCCAGGACCTGGTTAGGAGACAAAGGAGCCTCCCAGATGATTGTTTCCTTTGCCACTCACTCCGTCATGATGAATGCCATGTTTCTCACGTTAATGTAGTTTGTCACTGTCCCCAATGGAGATTAATAGCAAGTCATTTAAACTATTGCTGAAACTGAGATGTGAGTACCAGCACAGAAATTGAGTAGTTAGATGACAGTTTCTCTGCTCTTCACTGACACAAGGGAGAGTGTTGCATGATGGAATCAGCTCGTCTTGCCCATTCAGACTGAAAACTGTGTGCAGTTGTGCAAGTCACACAGTACATACTATATTAGACCAATTATGGCCTAGGTAAACATAGCATGACAAAAGATTTCTGCCCAGCTAGAATACAGTGAAAAAGTTGTGAACCTCATTCTCAAACAGCATACTAAAAACTGCACTCTATTGACATTATGAAGAGTAAAAAACTAAAATCTGGCCTGAGAGGAAAAGTACAGTATAGCGTGATGGAAATAGCACGTCATGCTTGAACAGACAGACCACTGTGTGGACCATGGGGCTTAAGGGATTTAAGCCACAAAGCTTGTAACTAAGAAACATAACACAAATGGAACAAAACATGTCGTAACTCCATGCAAACAGAGTCTAGGATGAGCTCCATGCAATAGAGGAAGCTTGCCCTACTTGATGAAACCTGTGCTCCATGAGGAGCCAGCAGCCACACTAAAAACCATATTTTCAGATGTTATATAGTAAGACAGCAGTACAATCCCCGCAGCCTAGCATGGCGGAAGCAAACCGCGGTAGTCATATCGACTGAAAAACTGCGCACAGTGTGGGGTTGCGAACCAGAAATTAACATACTGAAGCCAGGAAAGACAAATGACAAAAAAAGGAACAAGGGCACTTCCTGCAAGATCCAGGCTTACCATGCAACCATGAAAGTAGTAGCACAGAGTCGAAAAGATGCTGGTGCACAGCTTGTAGAGGACGGATGCTGTCCCCAGGTGTTGCTCATGTATTGCACGGAGAAAGAGAATGACTTGCCTTGCCGACACCAGCTTTAAGCAAAGGAAGGACAGAGAAGGGGTGATGGGGTAAGGATATGGGAGGATTGTAATCATGTTTGCCAGCTTTCACTTTTTTCAAGCTGTATTTTTTCCACGATTCTGGGGGTATAGTTCCTTGCTACATCCTGCAGAGGTGAAAGGAGCTAACTCTACAGGTAACTAAATGCTGACTCGCCCACCTGGTCATTAATACTATTTTATCGAAAGAAAATGGAGGGGGGCATATTCACACTCTGGCACTGAAGATCCACAGTCTGTTTATACAATGTCTTGCAACTCACTCCTTTTCTCTAGGAAGGAAGATTGTGGACTACAAGAGAAGGGCACCTTCACTCTGCAGTCAATTGGACTTACCTAAAGATGAGCCTCTAACAACAAAATCAACATTAAGGCTCCCTCTGTTTGTAATGTTAAGCCAAACTCTGCTTACATGCAACTAGCAGTGCTACCCATCTTTGCTAGAGTTAGCCATATTATGGAAAATTGACGACGGTATTTTAGAAATCCTTAAAGGTAGACAAATTCGTGGATGGACGAAACAGCAATCACACACATTTCTTTACCAAATAACACACCCACTAATTCACCTACTGATCTTGGAAAACTTTTTTGGGGGGAGGGGGGGTGATGAGGGTTTGAGAATCTGAAGTGGAAGTCAGTATTTACATCTACTGGTCCCCATGACCTATTTTAGTCCGTATTAACCCTTATCCACCGGGGCCTTCCCACTATTGTCCACTCCTCCTTACGGGGAATTTCCGAGATTTTGGGAAAAGTACCCTCATTTCAAACCCTAATATCATCCAAATTATAACTAGAGAAGAAAGTAAGTATACATAAGACTATTCAACTCTTCCTTTTTCAAATGAAATTCTCTCAAAGTCTGCAGGTGGTCTCGTCAATGAGTAAGGATACATTAAAGATGGCTGGTTTTCCGTGTTTTGGCGGGCTAATCCAGATGTGCGTCACTGCCAGTGACCTTGAACTCACTGGCTAGCAAATGCAACAATGACTGGAGTGGTGATTGTAAAACTGCCCGGTCTCTGGAATATTCCACTCATTCTATCGACGTTTCCTTACTCACCATCGAAAGGATGAGTCATCATGCTGTCCATGTGGTTCCCCATAGTTTTTTCCGCCCGTTTCATAGTGTCATTTTGCCCTGTAGATGTATAGGAAAAGAATACCTCTTTTTTTTCTGTACTCACTTTGAGCGTCAATTTTAATAATTTCCCTCTACTACGGCACTTATATTTGCACTTGACATCACGATTATGGGTAATTGCACTTTGGGAAGTAAATATTTTGGCTGTTTCACGAACTATGGTTGGGTATGAGGTAATTACTTGTACAGAAATTGTGACTAATTTGTACTAATTAGAGGCATTTGCACTAGCAAAACTTATTATAAAACACTTATTTCATAACATTAGATATAACTTATACCTTACATTTCACTAATGTATATATATATATATATATATATATATATATATATATATATATATATATATATATATAAACACTTGTGCATATCTGTTTACTATTTACAATTTCCCACACACCTCCTCAGTCACTGAGCCCTTTCCCTGAGGGTAAAGGCAGAACTTTGGTGGTGGATCGATGATGCAATCGGAATCGGATGAGGAACATAAGGAAGACATCACTCTACACTCTACCAGTGCTGTGTACAGACTGAGCCATGTGTCAGTAGGTACCTTGCGCACCTACCTAACTTATGGTTGTTATAGAAAAGGGTCGTGAGTTCAGAGGGTGCCGCAAAGGTGTTTGCAGCATATCCAGTCAGCCAGTGGCACTCCACGCCCTGAATCATGACGGCTAGCCAGCACACAGGGATTAATGCACACAAGAGATTTGGTCCATCTTGTGACTGATTAAATATTAGTCATAGCCGAAATGGAGTAGTGAGTAGATAATTATGTAGGGAAATAACTTCAGTTCCCTCATAGTCAATGACAGGAGAAGTTAAAGATGGATTCTGAGTCTTGATTGTAGTTCATTATCTTCAAATGTAAAGCTCAAATTGAACACGGTGTGTAACATAGGAGTGTTTACATGCTAAATAACTTCTTGCTAGACCCCTCTTCTCTTCTCTTTCTCTCCCTACGACCTCTTGCACCTGTCGCTAGCCTCCTTCTGCCTAATTCCTCCTTTCTTGTCTAGGAGGTCTTGTGTCACGTGTACTGGACATGTGTGAAAGTTTCTAGAAGCCTGTGTGTATGTAGTGTTTCCGGTGACACAATGCACATCTGGCATTCCTTTACTAAAATCTGCAAACACATTTCCTTTCACACACCTAGCTTGACTATCATGTTACCTTTAAGACTACACATTTATGCTGCTGTCTATTATGAGTTGTGTTATGATAATGTAGATTCCTAACATTGCTCAGTTACGCCAGCTGGAGAACCTACGACAGCATGTATAAGTGATAAACTATAATCTATTAATGCATAATACTAATTATGATATTCTATGCACATAATATTCATGATAATATTGTACTGATTTAAAAATATCCTAGAAACATAATACATTGTAAACATATTGGATACATAATGGAGCAAATGCACTATAGTTAAAGTGATTATAAAATATTGTATAACATTGTAAAATGAGTATGTACTGTATAACAGACGCATTCATGTATGCAAAAGTAGTCCAATACCAAGATTATAGTAAGAGTTAATATATTTGTATTTCATATACTGTAGATATAATGATATTTTTATAAGAATTGGATACTTGTATATCATGTAATATTAATTCATGTGTCGTGCCACAATTTTCTGCATTTTTTTCTATATATGAAATTTACACTATTTACATAATATATACCCTTTATTCAGGGGATCTCACTTGACTGTTCACTCTTCCTTCAGTAAATACTGACTCCAAGTCTGCAATTCTTGCTTGCATTCTGTGCATTGCCAACAGCATTATTGCAAACATAATAAAGAAGATTATAAAGACAGTAGGTGCTGAGCTATACACATAATAGGGTTGAATATACTCAAACTCAAATCTTCCCAGGGCTTCATTGTTTCATTGATTAGTTGCATAGTTTCAAACTTAGGTGAAGTCAACTTAATACTTGTGCTCATGTATAAATCCATCTTAGGTAGAGGGTGGAATTATTTGTGTGTATGACTGAGGGTGGCATAGTGATTGATGGTAGATAAAGTGGACATGGATGGTGTAAGTACCGTACAGTAGTCTGGTGTTATGTATAATCATGATGCTGAAGTATGAGATGGTGGTATATCTGGACAAATTATGTAAACTGATACGTTATGAGTGAAGTAAAAAAAAAATGTGAATGTCCAATGCACTGATGGTGTATAGGTTTATCTGGAGCAAATGTGAAATTGCAATGGTGACGAGTGTAGTGATTTCTCATGATAGCCATTTCACAAGGAACTGTTCCAGTGAGATAAAACGTGCAAAATGTACGCAGGACAAAGGTGAAAAGCTTGTAAGGATGAACGGCACTTTCGTTCAATCATTGATTCACTGGCGAGAGTGACAGCGTCCTGTCTCATGTAGACCATGATGAGTTCGGTGTCTGTGTCGATGTTGATGGTGACCAAAGTGTTATTTTTCTTAGAAGGGAAGGGGTATATTTGATAGACTGTGAACATGTCGTCAGTTCTGAATGTTACAAGAAC
Organism: Coenobita brevimanus; assembly: GCF_032717465.1. Lineage (NCBI taxonomy): Eukaryota > Metazoa > Arthropoda > Malacostraca > Decapoda > Coenobitidae > Coenobita > Coenobita brevimanus. The sequence goes on from NC_136986.1 coordinate 15,788,468, forward strand.
TATTACTGACGTTGGTGTTAGGGTTGCTTCTAAATATGGATAATATAACACGAAATTCCTACCCTGGAACAAAGGCTTCAAACTATGTTTATGTATGCCTTGACTAATTATCTGACGTAGATCTTGAACTGGAAGTAGGTCAGTTGTGATCTTGCCATTACCAGCATTTGCAATTCCTTGCATAAGTGCCCTGTAACGAACTCTAGTGTTTTCTAACTGGAGTATAATTGTGCCAGTATGTTCCGTGATGACTGAGAAGTGTTGGAAAAGTGTCATGTTTCCTTCCACGGCATTTATTTTTTCCACACTCTGATTAGTTATACTTTCTGCCCTTTTTTTTTTTTTTTTTTTTTTTTTTTACGATTGTCTTCATTGCTATGTTTTGACCGGCAACGAACTTGTTTTGATATGGTAGTACCTGAGCTATTTTATTAAATTTGTTGTTTATTTCTTGAATGTCTTCTTCTGTAGCCAATCCAAAGATATTCCTCAGAATTGCACCACCTAGGTCAAACAAACCGTGCCTTTGGCGAGTACATGTGACATTGTCCGTTTCCATTAATGCTCCCGTTCAATGAGATGGGATATCTTGGATCATGATGAGCATCATTGATTTGGCCTGTTCTATCTTCCATTTGCTAACTTCACGATTTCAGTCACTTCCTTTGTGTTATGAGCGAGCACAGACGTGACCGGGACCACTGCCAGCTGAAATCAGGGGGAGGGGGATGGAAAGTCTTTTTTTGGGGGGCCACTGATCTCACTGAGAGTTAACATTTTCTTATTCTCTCTCTCTCTCTCTCTCTCTCTCTCTCTCTCTCTCTCTCAAATGTTGATGGGCGTGGAATGAGAAGACTCGTTTTTTGCCGTATATAAGGATTAAATAATACTATCTAAAAAGGTTGTCCCTCCCAAACAATGGTGAACCAATGAGTGTCGGGTCAAGATATGAACTGTCGAGTTGCCAGGGTCCTCAGTGGTTCAGCAATATTTTCCAAATAATAATATTAATAATCCTAACTAATATCAGTACTCATGACATCTTTCACGATTGACATCGAGGCCATTGGAGCTATGAGGCATCCTTGCCGTACTATATGTTCAGGGTCTGAGTGAACATATCCCCTTGCTATGTAGAGGAGAATTCATGGTATAAACCCTTCATCGTTACCTACCGAAAAAAAAAAAAAAAAATCTATTAATTTGCTAATCCAATCATGCTGTGGTCGATGATAGTGATGATGTGTTGGCTCACGGAGAACAATAATTTGTTTGTTGTTTCACTCATAGAAGGAGTTTAAATCGATATCTAGATCATGTAAATACTGTATCGCAGCATTTTTAGTAACAGTTGCACCTATGTTTGTTTGTTATGCGACCTTAATTTATTTTTGTAAGTATTGTTATCTTCTTGATTGGTTTTATAAGTATTGTTCGGTTTTTCGGTGGTGTCCGAGATAGTATAATTGCTGGCTATTTTCCTTGGGACCCGTTTTGAATGATCAACATGGATTTGTTTTTCTTCGCCACTTGACAGTGACCTAATTAGTACTTAGTTCACTGTCTTTTTAATTACTCTGTATGGGCCTTTAAATTTCAGGGATAATTTATTGTCTTTCGTATGAATGATACTATAGACAATGTCTCCTAAGCTGATAGGTGATTCGTTTGCCTTTTTATTGAACGCCTCCGTCATTTCTTCCTTGGACATCGATAATTGATTTTTCACTCTTATATATCATGGAATTCACGTAAACGGAGTTTAGGATGATCATCGTAGTTGTGTATGGGCAGAATTTCACCGTCGAGAATTTCATATGGTAATTTTGTGTCTGTTCCGTACATAATGAAATGTGATGTGTCTCCTATATACTTATTTATAGATCCATTAATTGATGCTTCTTCTCTGGGAATCCAATCATCCCAGCTTGCATAATTTTCACCGAGAATGTGTCGTAGTACATCCAGTACTTTTTTGTGTTGTCTCTCTACTAACCCACTGGATGCTGGGTGATAGGCTAAAACGTTAACCTTTTTGACATTGTACTGTTTACATATTTCTTGTAAGATATCAAAATTATATTCACCTCCATTATCACTTATTAGTGCCTTTGGGATCGTGAAGCGACATATGATATTATCTATTATTGCTTTTCCTACTGTTTCTGCTGTCTTATCCTTAATTGGGGCTAAAATTACATATCGGGAGAAATGATCTGTTGCTACGAATAGTTATTGATTATTATTGTATGATAATGATAACTTGAGTAAGTAAACTGCGACAGTCTCACGGCTGACATGGTCCAGGTTAATTACCTATAAGTGCAGGTGTAGCCTTTGTGTTTCGCACATGATTCGCATCTGTCTACATGACTGTTTATATCTTTTCGTAATGATGGCCGGTAGTATAACAGCTGGGCTTGTATAAATGTCCTATCTTTTCCAGGATGTCCTGCATGTGGACTATCGTGTATCGTTCGTAATACTTGGGGTATCATGTCATTAGGTACCACTAATTGTTTATTATTTCTTCGGCATTTCGGTTGTCCTTGGTTGATCCTGTATAAGGCATTATTGACTATTGTGAATTGTTCGAGTGGTGTATGTAGCTTTAGTAACTGTATGTCGTCTCCACTTTCTAACTTGTATATAACTTTAGACCACGTTGGATCAAGTCTCTATGCTTTCGTGATTTCATCATGGTTTGGGATGTTTCCTTTGAGATCTGATGCCGCGACATGAATTGTCGTTGGGTTGCTAGATAATGCATCAGCTACTAAATTTATTTTGCCTTGCATGTAGTGAATATGTACATTGTAGTTTTCGACTGTACACTTCCATCTTGCTCTCCTCCCAGAGAGGAGATTTTCTTTGAACTTAACCACTAGTGGCTTATGGTCAGTGAATTAGGGAATTTCGTAACCATATACCAAATCTCGAAACTTTTGTAATGCAAAGGCCACTGCAAGTGCCTCTAAGTCTGTACTGCAATAATTTTCCTCTGCACCTTTTATTTGTCTGCTGGCGAATGCAATTGGTTGATTCTTTCCTCTCTTATCTTCTTGCATCAATACAGCCCCTAATCCTGTAACAGATGCGTCTGTGCAAATTATAAATGGTTTTGTGAAATCGGGATAAGCAAAGCATGGTGCATCTGTAAGTTTATCTTTTAATTCATTAAATGTTTGTTTTTGTTCTCCTTCCCATTGGAATTTAGCATCTTTTTTGAGTAGTTGGAATAGAGGAAAAGCTATATGAAATAATTGTTGGATAAAAGATCTATAATATCCTGTTAGACCTAAAAATTGTCTAACCTCCTCTATATTAGTTGTTCAGGGAAGTCCCTTACTGCCTGTATTTTGTCATCAGATGTATGGATTCCTTCTACATTCAGTTTATGGCCTAAAAATTTTATTTCCTTAAAGCAAAATTTGCATTTAGCTTAATTTTTAAACCAGCATCACCAAGCTTTTGTAGAAGTTGGTCTAATTTTTGGAGATGTTCTTTTATGTCGTTAGTTGCAATAATTATATCGTCAAAATAGAGGAATATTCCTTTTCCTAGAATTCCGGGCAATACATAATCATCAAGCATTGAAAAGTGCCCGGTGCTGTCCTCAGTCCCATTAGCATTCACTTGTATTAGAAATGTCTTGTATTTGTGGAGAAGGCAATGTATTTCTGTGACTCCTCATCTAATGGTATTTGATAATAGCCATTAAGCAAATCGACTGCGGAAAATACATTATTTTCTGGTCCAATATTTTGCAGGACGTCACTTAGCAATGGCATGGGAAACTGGTCTGGGACTGTGTAATTATTTAGTCTATAGTAATCTACTACCACACGCATTTCTCATTTCGTTTGCACATGAAAAATATTGGGGCATTTCACGGGGAGACTGATGGCTCAATAATACACATTATTAGCATTTCATCAACATCTGGTTTGCAAGTGTACGTTGTGATTGTAGGACTCTATAGGCAGGTACAAAAATAGGTTGTGCGTCTGGGTGCACGTTAATCTTGTGATTAATTGGGTTAGTACACACGTTCTCCAGGTAATGCTACCGTTTGTAGATGTTTTTCCAGTAAATTTAACAGATCAGTTTCTTCATTAAATTGTCCTTAGTGAATCAAATATTCTTTTATGCTTTCTCTGTCCATAGATTTGATCTTACTTGTCATTCCAGCTGAAACTGTCTCCATTACAGGGGCAGGACATTTTTCTTTATTAACTATACAAGTCCCTTTTTTCATCTGTACTTCTCCATTCATGTGATTAATTATGAACTCCTGAGTTTGCCCATCGTTATCCACCTGACATAATGCTTTTTCTACTGACACTCCTTTCACTTTACATAATTCCTCTAAGGCAAGAACGGTACTACTCTTCAATTTGCTCTTTATGGCAACTTTCATGTATGAGTTAGGAGGAACAACTAAATCATTGGTGAGATGGGTGGGGAAAACTGATGAGTCAGTACTGTTACCTCGGTCTCTAGTCTGGGAGGCTGTGGAGGGTGGTGTGAGTGGATCTATAAACTCGTCTGTTTGTGTATTTCTGTTTAGGATTTTAATATTTCCAATTCTTTTTGGTTCGCCACTATTGATTGGTGAGAAATCTGATGATAATTCTTCTATGAATTCATTATTAAAGTCTATCCCATTCATTTCTGGGAGTAAAATTATTTTCTCTGTTCTCATTGTCCTTAAACCTAGCAACATATTACCTTTTACTGTTATGTTTTCAACAATTTAGATAAATGCAGAAATTGGTCTTGTAGTCTCTGTGAAACTGATGTTTAACCGTGTCATGCCTTTTACTATAATTTGTTTGCCATCTACTGCATATAGGTCTACATCATATTCTTCCAGAAAAGTTACTTATTTCTAATAATCCTGTCTAATTCTTCTTCTGTTATTAAATTCACTGGAGAGCCTGAATCCAAGAACAAAGAAATATTTTGACCTTCACATACAGCTGGTATCAAGATACAGTAAGTTACCAGAATGCCTCCTATGTGAATTTTAGATTTGGCTTTTTCTATGATTGGTCGTTTTTGTCGTGACATGGCCTTTCCTTGATTTAAATATGAAAATAACTTTTTCTGTCTTACAATTGGAGGTCCAGTGTCCCTAGGACTTGTGATCTCTACAATATGGGTCACACTCTTGCTCCTTTTGTTTATCTACTTCTGTTTTAATAAAGCATTCATTCTTTGTGTGTCCCGGGTTTGCACAATAGTAACACAGAGTGGACCTACCTCCCGACTGTGATCCTCGAGATGACCTCCCATATTTAGTGGTATCTGTGGTGCTGCTTCTGCTCAGACTGCGTGCAAACTTATGTGACTGCCTCTGGCCTGGTGTTTGAGATCGCTGCCTCGAAGTTTGTGGTTGTCTGTTCTGTCCCTTTTTGGGTCGTGACCGATTCTGTTCTTTGTCTGGGGCAGTTGTAGCTGTTTTTACGGCTGACACTGCATCTGTCATTTTCACTGTAGTGTTATTTGACTGTGCTTCGGTCACTCCTGCTTTGCTACAGTTCATCTCTACCTCGTTCATAAAATCTAGCAAGCACATTCCTGGAGTGTAAGAAATCGTCTTAGTGATCTTAAGGACCCTATTAGGTAAACTGCACAAGGCAGTTACAAAACCAGTGATGTCTACGACAAGCATTGGTGACATCTTTCCATCATCTATTATCCAGTTTGTTTTCTAAAGTAGCTAATAATGTTCTCTTAATTTTGGAAACATCAACTGTTATTTCACTTAATACATGATTTGTTTATGTTCTCTTACGAGATCCACAATCTTATGTAATTCTGGAATTATACCTGGCAAGAAGTTTATATCTCCAGAGCTTTTTTTCAGGAATTCTGCTTTAAATTCATCATATATCTTAGCTCGAAGGAGCTTATCTGATCTAAGCAAATCACATGCTGGACATCTCTCTTGGTTAATCCATGAGGAAAATATTGCTATTTTCTCCTATTCATCTGTTATATGTCTATTAACAAATAGTTGTTCGCATTGGTTTATGAGTGACATTTCATCAATGTGGTCTTTTTCTGTTCCTGAGAATTTTGGGTTGTTTTTATCCTCATGATAAACGTAAACATGAGGTGGGGATGTTTGAGTTGTGGGATTACCTTCGTTATTCATTTTGGTTGTTTGTTTTGTTAGGTTCACTTGGAGTTCTTTGTTGTTGTGTGAGGAAATAGTGGAATATTTCTTACCTGACCTGTGAACTCTGTCAAGTAAATTTTCATAAATATGTAAGGCAGAGCCAAAGTCCTCACATGCTTCATCAGAGGGAGTTTCCCAGTGATCATCAATGTCATCTAGAAATGAGGTATTTGTTTCTTTATCTTTACTTTATGGAGAATTTTGTATGTTTTGTATGTTCTCTTGTTCTCCTACTTGTGAACTGGCAGTCGCTGCTAGCTGTATCTCCTCTGTTACTAATACTGGTGGTGTCAAAAATGTTTCTATCATATCACTCAGCTAAAATAAATATGGTGTTAGGGAACGCTTATTTTATGTATCTGATAACTGAATAGATGAATAAATGAGTAGTAATAAATGCAAGCTATTAAGTAGATAAATGTGTATATATATATATATATATATATATATATATATATATATATATATATATATATATATTGTTACATAGCCTATGATTTCATCATCCTTTGTGTAATTTTAACGCACAGTATGCTGCATGTTTGATCACGAGCGTGTTCGGCCTCAGTTCCCCCCTTCTACCGTTATAGTAGAGTAAGTCGTCCTTTCTGTTGTTCAGAGTAGGATTGTCAGCTCTTTGTCCCCTATGGCTTCATTTGCGCGTCCTTCTTACAAGTTGTATCAAGCTCTGCTGGCCCCTATATAATGAGCTCAGTCTCTGCATTATTGCCACTTAGATCTGCTCCTCATTTTGTTAACATCTCTGTCCTCCCCTGTACAGTTATTATTATTGTGAGTGCTCAGGAAGTCTCCAACCATCTAGCAGCTGTGTAATTTGAGTATAACTGTTGTTGCATTTTTTCTTGTACTGTGTAGCATAAGGTTAATTCTTGGGCCTAGTAAAGTTTTTGTAATTCATGTGAGGTTCTTATTGTTAGCCATTGTTCATAATAGTTTGTATCTGTAATAATTCATCTTGCATTAACTGAGCATTATCCAGTGTATTATCATTTTATCAGGGCTGACTTAGATAAATTTACTCTTGCTAATTTCGTGTTAATAGAGGCTATTGCAATTACCATATATTTAACCTGTTTTTTGCCATTACATTATCCTTATGAGTCCTGAATGTTTTGTTGTTAGTTTGAGCATTAAACTTTAACTTGTAATTTTACCTAACTCTTTTGTTTTGAACCTGGAACTTTACGGGACAGTAGTGATTTTTAGTATTCTCACTTAAAGTGTACATTATCTTTCTCTGTTCCGTAACATAAATTTGGCGACCTCGCCAGGATAATCAGGATATTATCATAAGGATATTGCTTGATATTTTGCAACTGTGATTTATTCATGATGTCTACTATTACTACACTTGATGAAGCCAAAGATTTTTTGTCAAATGTGCAAACAGTGTGTGATGTAGAAAACAGAACAAAGAATGAACTTAAGCTTGTTGCTCAACAATTGGGAATTGCTGTTCGCTCTCATCATTCTAAAGATCAAATTGTTGAGATGATTAATGAAAGCTTGTTTAATGTAACTCCTCCGAATGAGCAAACGCAGATTGCAATAGCTAAGTTACAGATAGCCTTGCAGGAGGCTCGTGTGAAGGAAGCTGAATTTCAAGCACGTGCTAAGGAGGCTGAGTCTCAGGCTAAGGAGGCTTGTGTTAAGAAGGCTGAATTTCAAGCAAATGATAAGGAGGCTGAATCTCAGGCTCGGATTCAGGAGGCACAGATACAGGCTCAGGCACAAATTGAACTAGCTAGGATTCAGGCAGACCATGAGTATCGCATGAAACAAGGTGGAACTGGATCATCTAGCTCTGATGATTTTGATGTGGCTAAAAATGTTAAACTTGTCCCTCCTTTTAATGAATCTGATTTAACCAAGTATTTTCAGTTGTTTGAGAGGGTAGCTACAGGTTTTAATTGGCCAAAAAAGTATTGGCCAGTACTCCTTCAAACTGTTCTCACCGGTAAAGCTCAAGTAACTTATGCATCTTTGCCTCAGGATCAATCTGATAATTATGATGTAGTTAAGAGCTTGATTATTAAGGCCTATGAGCTTGTTCCTGAAGCTTATAGAGTAAAATTTAGGACAACTTACAAGCAAGATAAGCAATCCCATGTTGAGTATGCAAAAATCAAAGAAGATCTGTTAGAGCAGTGGTTAAATTCTAAGAATGTGGATTCTGATTTTGGTAAATTTAAGCAGATGATTTTGCTGGAGGACTTCAAGAGGTGTATTTATAAAGATGTAAGCCTATATCTTGATGAGAAAAGAATAGATAATTTGTCTGATGCTGCAGTTTTAGCTGATGAATATGTTCTCACTCACAAGAGATATTCTAGAGAAAAAAGGAAAGCTGAGAGTAAGTACGTTGCCTCTACTCAGAGTACAGGTAACAGGAAAGAGAATAAAGATGATGTTTCTCAGGAAGTAAATACCAGCTTCACCTCTAGATTTCAGAAAAGTAAATGTACTTATTGTAGTAAGCTTGGTCATACTACGGAGAAATGTTTCAGAAGACAGCGTGATGTGAACAAAAAGAAGTCTTTAAATATTCAGTCAATTGGTCTAGTGTTCACTCTTGAGAGTTCCCAGAATTCTTTAACTGAGTTAACTGAACCTGCTTTGAGGGGTAACTTAAATTCTCATGATGGAGCTCCTCTTTTGAGCAGTAACGTGGGTGACACTCTCAAGAGTTCATGTGCTAATTTCCTGTCTGATGGTTTTGTCAGTCCTCTGGACAGTGATGACAGGAAATCAGTTAAAATATATCGTGATACAGGTGCTTGCCAATCCCTTATGCTGACCAGTGTTCTAGGCTCTAATGTTAATTCCTCTGATGAAATTGTAATCTTACAAGGTGTAGGGAATAATTACTTCTCTGTCCCTCTGTGCAGAGTGAATTTAGAGTCTGGTTTTGTTAATGGTTCCGTTATGGTTGGGTTGGTTGAGACACTCCCAATGTCAGGTGTAACTTTCTTACTTGGAAATGATATTGGTGGAAGTCAAGTGTGTCCAGCTCCTCAGTTGTCTAGTGAGCCAGTGGCTGCGACCCAGGATTGTGATGTCCCTGATGTGTTCCCTGCATGTGCTGTCACTAGGGCTAAGTCTAAAGTTACTGGTGACTTAGAGGATAATGATGATGATGATGTTATCCTAGCAGACACTTTTCTTGCTAATTTGGACCACTCACCAGATAAGGCAGTACCCCGTAGTGTTGATCATTTGTCTCGTCAAGAGTTGGTTGAGTTGCAGGTTGCTGACCCTGAGATGGTCTAGGTAACTCTGCTTGCAGTGAGGAAGAGTCAGCTGATGCTTCTACTTGTTTTTATATAAAGTCAGGAGTACTTATGAGGAAGTGTAGACCCCTAACAACATCAGCCGACTGTGAATGGGAGGTTGTACATCAAGTTGTCATCCCTCGTGTTTGTAGGCAGGATATCATTAGAGTGGCTCATGATTCCAGTTTGGCAGGACACCTTGGAGTGAGGAAGACTGTGGCACGCATTTTGAAACACTTCTACTGGCCAGGTATCTTCAGAGATGTTTCCTGGTTTTGTAAGTCTTGTCACACCTGTCAAGTTGTGGGGAAGTGTAATCAGACCGAAAAGGTTGCACCTCTAGTTCCCATTCCTCCTTTTGAGGCGCCATTCACCCGTATGTTGGTGGATATTGTGGGCCCTCTTCCTAAGACTTCTTCAGGATTTTCTTATGTGTTGACCCTGATTGATATGGCTACTCGTTATCCTGAAGCCATTCCACTTAGAAATATCTCAGCAAAGAACGTGGTTAAGGAAATGCTAGGGTTCTTCACCAAATTTGGTCTGCCCAAGGAGGTACAGTCAGACCGGGCAAGTAATTTCATGTCAAATGTTTTCAAACAGTCTCTGAAAGAGTTGGGCATCACCCAGATCACGTCTTCAGCTTACCATCCCCAGACCCAAGGAGCGTTGGAAAGATATCATCAAACACTCAAATCGATGCTCAGGAAATACTGTTTGGAACATCAGAAAGATTGGGATAAAGGTCTTCCATTCGTTGTATTTGCCGCAAGAGAATCTCCAAATGAATCACTGGGCTTCTCACCCTTTGAACTACTACTTGGCCATGAAGAGGACCCCTTAAGCTACTCAAGGAATGCTGGCTGTCGGAGGAAGATGACGTCTACCTGCTGGAGTATGTGATGAAGTTCAAGGAATGGCTGTCCACTGCTTTACAGCTGGCGAGAGAGAATTTAGGAGCTGCTCAGGAGAAGATGAAGACTTGGTATGATAAGAAGTCCAGGTTATGCCACTTTCAGCCAGGAGATCAGGTTTTGATTCTGCTACCGGTGCATGGGCAACCTCTTCAAGTCAAGTTTGGTGGTCTTCATTCGTGGAGAAGAAACTCAGTGATGTTAACTATGTCATCGCCACACCAGATCGTAGAAAGAACAAGCACCTTTGTCACATCAACATGCTAAAGTTATATCACAGGCGAGACGAAAATAACCCCAGTCTGCACTGTAGCTGTTCCACCCGAGTCTGCAAGTGAAGCTCTCCCATGCAGTATGCGCCTGAGTGATAGTTTGGGGAAGAATCCTGATATCATGAATGATCTCCAGACTAAGCTTTCTCATCTAGCTCCCGTGGAAAGGCAGGAGTTTTCGGCATTACTGCAAGAGTACCCGCAAGTGTTCCATGCCACTCCAGGAAGAACCGCTGTGATGATGCACCAGCCACTTTTCAGAAGCTCATGAATGTTGTAACAGAGAGTTTGGCAAGGTGTGTTGTTTATATTGATGATGTATTAATCTTCAGTGACAACTGGAAAGATCACCTATGCCATGTCAGTAAATTTCTTGAGCGTTTGGTTCAGGGCTGAGCCTATGCCACACCTAATGTCTGACTTGGCTCGTATCTCTGACTGGGGTAAAAATAATATGGTTGTTTTTAATGCATCTAAGACTCAGTTCTTACACCTATCAACCCAACAAAATCTTCCACAGGTATACCCACTAATGTTTAATAATATTCAGCTTAATCCTGCATCATCCTTGAACATGCTTGGGGTTTCATTTACTCGGGACTTATCTTGGAAAGATCATATTACATCTCTTGTAAAATCTGGTTCCAAGAGACTGGGTGTGCTAAGCCGACTCCGCTCTTTCTTTACCCCTGCACAATTGTTGACTCTATACAGGGGTTTTATCCGCCCCTGTGTGGAGTACAATTCTCATGTGTGGGGAGGCTCCCCACATACAGTTCTTCTCAATAGGGTGGAGTCAAAGGCTTTTCGTCTCATTAACTCTCCTCCTCTTACTGACTCCCTTCAACCTCTGTCTCTTCGCCGCACTGTTGCATCTTTGTCTCTTTTCTGTTGCTACTTTAATGGTCACTGCTCCTCTGAACTGTCTGCTTGCATTTCTCCACCTCAATGACGGGCGCATAGCACCCGTCTGGCAGCAAATTCTCATCCCTTTTCTGTCCAACTCTCTCATGGAAGAGTTAACCGTTACTCCCAGTCTTTCATTTATGCAACAGGTCAGCTCTGGAACTGTCTCCCTCTGTCTGTATTTCCTGCTGCCTATGATCTCCAGTGTTTCAAACGCAGTGTGTCCAGGCATCTCGAAATGATCGGATCTTGAATTTGGCTCTCTATTGTATTTTGTTTTCTCTTGGAGGGAACTGTTACTGCGGGCTCATGGCCTTTGGTTCCTTATTCGTCGCATAAAAAAAAAAAAAAAAAGCTAAAGTTCAGTACCTTGGGTACGTAATTGGTGATGGACACGTTGCACCACCAGGAGCTAAGGTTCAGGTTATAAGTGATCTCCCCAGACCTAAAAGTAGGAAAGAGCTACAATGATTTTTGGGAATGGTAGGTTATTGCAGGAGATTTGTTCTTAACTTTTCAATTCTTGTATCACCACTTACAGACCTACTGAAAAAGGGAGTTAAATTTGTCTAGACCGATAACTGTGAATCCTCTTTCAGCAAACTTAAAGCTATCCTATTAAGTCAGCCAGTGCTCGCTACTCCAATTTTTGCTAAGCCTTTTAAAGTGGCTGTTGACGCAAGTGATACAGGAGCTGGGGCTGTTTTGCTGCAAGAGGATGATCAGGGTATTGAACACCCTGTATCTTATTACAGTAAGAAGTTCACTCCACCTCAAAAGAACTACTCAACTATTGAGAAAGAGCTTTTGGCCTTGATTTTGGGTTTACAGCATTTTTCATTTTATTTGTGTTCTGGTTTTGACCCCACAGCCATTTATACCGATCATAACCCACTGAAATTCCATAGTAAGTTTAAAGATAAAAATCAGAGATTGACAAGATGGAGTCTACTTCTTCAGGAGTATTCATTAGACATACAACATGGCAAGGGGAAAGAAAATGTTATTGCAGATTGCTTATCTAGACTTTAGACAGATTGTTTTAGAGTAGTAAGAAATATCCTTTGTAAATTTCTTTTTCTTTGTGGGGAGGTGTTACATAGCCTATGATTTCATCATCCCTTGTATAATTCTAACTTATGATACAGTTTTGTTCATGATTGCATCATCCTTTGTATGATCCTAATGTACAGTATGCTGCATGTTTGTTCACGATTCGCCACGTGGCTTCCATAGTGACCAGGCTTGCGTGTTCTACCTCACTCCCCCCTTCTCCCCCTTATAGTAGAGTAAGTCGTTCTTTCTGTTGTTCAGAGCAGGACTGTCAACTCTTCCTCCCCTATGCCTTCATTTCCGCGTCCTTCTTACAAGTTGAATCAAGCTCTGCTGCCCCCTATATAATGAGCTCAGTCTCTGCATTAGGCCACTTCGATCTACTCCTCATTCTGTTCAAATCTCTGTCCTCCCCTGTACAGTATATTATTATTTTTGTGAGTGCTCAGGAAGTCTCCAGCCATCTAGATGCTGTATAATTTGAGTATAAGTGTTATTACCATTTTTCTTGTACTGTATAGCCTAAGGCGTTAATTCGTAAGCCTGGTAAAGTTTTTATGATTCATATTGGTTCCATACTGTCAGCCACTATTAGTAATATTTTGTATCTGTAGTAATATTATATCTTGCTTTAACTGAGCATTATCCGGCTTTCTCATTTTTATCAGGGCTGACTTAGATAAATTTGCTCTTGCTAAATTCGTGTTAATAGAGGCTATTGCAGTTAACCATATATGTAACCTGTTTTGCCATTACATTATCCTTATGAGTCCTGAATGTTTAGTTGTTAGTTTGAGCATTAAACTTTAACTTGTAATTTTGCCTAAGTCATTTGTTTTCAACCTGGAACTTTGTGGGACAGTAGTTATTTTAGTATTCTCACTTGAAGTGTTCATTATCTCTCTCTGTTCCGTAACAATACATATATATATATATATATATATATATATATATATATATATATATATAGATAGATAGATATATAGATATACTGTATATATATATATATATATATATATATATATATATATATAGATAGATAGATATACTGCATATATATATACATATATATATATATAAATATATATATATATATATATATATATATATATATATATATATATAATATATATAGATAGATAGATATAGAGAGATGGGAATGGTAGTGCTTTGGTGGACATCTGTGCTTGTAAGGGGTAGGCAATAGCCAACACCTACTTTCGTCATAAGATGATCCACCGGTATACATGGAGAGTAGTGAGGAGAATGGATGGTGAACTTGTCGAACGAAAGGCAATGATAGACTACGTGTGTGTGGATGAGCGAATGAGAAGACAAGTGTTGGATGCAAGAGTGTGGAGAGGGTGGGGGAATGGAGTCTCGGACCATCACTTAGTGATGGCCAAGGTAGAGCTTCAGAGAAAGTGGTTGAGGAGACGAAAGGGAAGACAGGAGGAAGCAGTTCCTGTGAGATGAGTGGAGAAATTGCAAGGTAGTGAGAAAATGATAGAGTATAAGAGCATAGTGGAAGAAAGATTGGGAAGGTATGAGCTACAGCAGATGGAAGGGGTGGAAGACGTATGTAAGATATTCATGGAAGAGATAGGCACAGTGTGTGAGGCAGTTTGTGGAGTGAGGAGGAGATGCAAGGGATGTGCAAGGGACAGCATGGTGGAATGATGAGGTGAAACGAGCTGTGGAACAAAAGAAGAAGGCATATAGTGAATGGTTAGTGAGCAGAGGTAGGGGAGAAGATGAGAGAGAGAAGAGAGAGGTATATGTGAGCAGGAGAAGTGAGGTTAAGAGACTGGTGAAGGAGAGTAAGAAGAAAGTGGATGAAGAGTTTGGGAGGAATCTGAGTGTGAACTGGAGGGAGAGTAAGAAATTGTTTTGGAAGGAGGTAAAGAAAGTAAGGCAGTGTGAAAGGGGAAACAGTAGGGTAGTGAAAGATACGAATAATAGATTGTTGGTGGAAAAGAGAGAGAAATTGAGGAGATGGAAGGAGCACTTTGAGGATTTGTTGAATGTAGAGAGTGAGAGCAGTGCGAGTATAAATGGTTGGGGAATGGCTGGGAGAAGAGATGAGAGGAGGGAGGAAGAGACCAGTAGGGCGGAAGTAGTGGAAGCGATGAAGAAGATTAAGTTGGGAAAGGCCCCAGGAATTGATGGAGTGTGTGGTAAAATGCTTAGGTATGGGGGTGAGGTTGTTGTGGAATGAATATGGAAGTTGTGTAGATTGGCTTGGGAAGAGGGAAGGGTTCCAGAGGACTGGAAATCAGG